>NC_051163.1:73344340-73599567 GCF_013339745.2 Dermacentor silvarum
GAGCCTTCATCAGTCGCGCGACCGTGGTCGCAAAGCTGCTAAAGCAATCAGCGCCACGCCGAAAGTGACGTTATGAGTTTTTATCCCGCGTCCTCACGCCAAATACAATGTGCACGCCACCATATGCAGACTACAGGCCGGTAATTGGTGTCTTGTCTTGTGTTTCTCGGGCGCAGCAGTTGTAGCAACGTGTCGAATGTACGCGGGCGCATTCGCTGGAAGCTAAACAGCAGGAAAAGAAAGCACGACACAAACCCTTTTTCCAGCTGCCGTTCGTTGGATGAGCACGCCACCCAAAGGTCAACAGCTTCGCTTTAATATTATGCACCGAATCTCACGCAATGCGAACTAGAAATTACAAGTTGCGCTCGATATTACTCGTTGTCATACGCACAAAGTTCGGGTAGGAGGCGGCGTGCGTGGCCGGCCACTTTACGCGAGCGGAAGCACGGGTGCACCCACCAGCGTTGCGTTTTCTTCGGAGGCTTCCGCGCTGCCACAGCTGACACCACGGCAGAGCACATCAGCACAGGGACGACGTCTTCCTGTTCGCTCGAATCAAAATCCATGGCTGTTGCTGGAACGCGAAACCAATTTACACAGTGCATGCGAACTGCGTAGATTAGTCCTAGAGTTCTCGCTGAGAACGGGATTGCGACTTGCCGGTCGCGCTCAGCCGGGCTTGCCGGTGTGAACATAAGTCGCCTTCGGTCGCTTTTTGATCGCGAGTCGCAATGGTCGCGCGACCTCCTCAAGTCGCCGTTGTGAATGAGCCTTAGGAATACTCGGGCAGCGTGTACCCTTTACTCGACGGTCCGTCAAAATTGCAACAAGTGGCACCCCGGTTTGGTTACACGAGGTAATTTTGACTGCGAGGGTCGGGTTCAAACTTCTCGAACCCGTACGGGGCTCTATCGCGATCGAAAGCGCTTGTACGACACCGCGGTATTAAATAGCAAACACCAAGGGACTTACCAACGTGTTGCCGTTGATAGTTGCCGGAGATGAGAGAGCCGTCAGCAACTCTTCATGTCGCCCTGCCTGCACCGTTAGTTTCTTCATCCAACCGGTCTCGAGAACGCCCAGGCAAACAACGCTGGATGCCATAGCTCGCGGTGGTTAAAAAAAAGTAAATAAAACGCTCTAACTACAAAGAAGAGTGGGCATCTTGTCCAGCGCGGCTCAGATGGGTCAGATAAACCACACAACACCTACTGTAAAGCGCGCGAAGCAACTTGCATTACGGTGTGGCATCACAGGGCGGCATGGCGTGGCGCTAGTGTCTGCTGGAATTGTCATGTCAAATTTGTCGACGGAAATAATTTTTTATTAATAGCAGTGCGTCAGTTCTTTTCAGAACATCTCAGAAAAACAAGAAATATGATTTGTTCAATTGTATAAGAAGTCATAAGCATTCGTATGCAAAAAAAAAAAACATTATGCGAACTTGTCTAGGCTTAGCAAAACATGTACTCGAAAAAACGATTCGTTATATGTACTCTGAAATAGTGGCAACAAGAAAAATAATTGTCAGCATTAATCATTTAACTAGTCCATGGAGTTTTGTTTCTTTCCTCCATGAACTAATCCAAAGAAACGTTGCGATGTGACGCGGAAGGCGACGTAACTGGCTACTGATGTACCACGGCTACTGATCTGTAGATTTTTAGAGATTTTCAGTGATATTGTCACGTAGTAGTGACGCTGAAGAAAACAGTCGTAAAACTGTGTACGACGAAACTGGTTGTTTATTGGGCGAACCTGTGCCCACAAAAGCAAGGTACACTCAAAGCACAACGATAGCGGCGAACACAGTCGGCGATCGTCGAAAATCTGATCAGCGGCGAAACGCGTCGGCTTTTATACCTGAGTCATCGAAGGTTCCAGATTAATCCCTGATTCCCGCGTGTCTTCCAGAAAGTTCTAGACAATTCGCGTCGCTCATACAATCAGATTACATGGGCGTCGGTGACCACAGACGACGGATAGAAGCATCGATAACGTCCGAGAAGCTTCCAATGCAGGCGCGTCCTGCGCCGAGCGATAACGTTTAACATTTGTCAGCCAATGTTGAAAGCGGCCACCAGTGAAAGATAAACATGTGTACGTGTCAATATTGTCACGAAGTTAACGAGCGAGGCCTTGGCAAAACGGTGTTCCTTTAATAATGGCTGACACTCGAAGAGCGTGCATTCCACTACGCACTTCGTCATTCTCGTTCTAGTGGCCGGAGGTGTGTTCTCCCCTCTCAAAAGCGACTGTCCCGTCGCGAGGTCGGGTGGTTACAATAAAGCGCATAAATTGGTAGGATAGCTCTAATGGCAAATGTGGTCACAGAAAGCAAAGGATAACCACAACACTGCGTAGGACGGCGAAGGGATTGAATGGTGCACTTCGCTGGCGGGCGTAGTATAGCTTCATCCCTACTACGTGCATAACTTCGGAACGGGGACGTCATTGGCTCAAGCGAGGGGCACGATCTCGTAATTCACATCGCTAAGGCGACGCACAATCTCGTATGGGCCGATGTATCGTCGCAGTAATTTCTCCGAGAGCCCACGGTGGCGGACAGGTGTCCACACGTAGTATGCGTGTGGAAACATATCGAAACATACTTCGAAACATATCTGAGGTTCGGTGTCTTCCAAGGGGGCGGGGGCTACTACTTTATTTCATTTGAAGGTTTTACTAATAGTCGATGTATATATATATATTGTTCGTTGGTAGTAATCTCGTATTTCGGCAGAAACATTTCAGTAAAACCGCATCCCTTACTGCATTTATGGAGTTCCTGCCGATCACGCATGTGCTTGCTGCACTAAATTTAGGGTGGCCCACCCTCATATCACCCCCACATTTAGGCTGCCCCTCCTCCCCCTCCTCTCCCTATATCACCCCAAATTTAGGTTGCCCCCCTCATATCACCCCCATAAATTCATGTCAAATAGAAAGGGACCAAGCCCAAGAATGTCTTGCTTGCCTATGGTGATAACAAACCACGGTGGGACTGCCCGAAGGTGAGGTCCGAGAAGTGGAGAGGCTTGTGTGTATCAACAAAAAGGAATTGAAAACACCAAACAATGTTTATCTATGCGGCCGTCATTTCATAACAGGCATGTTATGTTTGCAGTGACCCATCTCTGTGCTCAGTGTGCCACCGCGGAGTTGATAACTGCACACTGCATCTTGCAGAGGCTGATTTATGTCCAAAGCTGAAGCACCAAGTTGATCGTAGCAAACGTGCCTTTCTTTTCATGGAAACCTACCAAGCTCTTTGATGAAACAAACCCCAAATGGGCACCAAGCATGTTCAGTCATGGATGCAGAGAATTTTAGGTGCAGTAAATTGGGGGCAGCAAAGAATGTTGTTTCTTCTCTACAGGTGCTTCATCAGGTGAATCTTGTGAGGTTGTCGTGTTGTTGGCTGGTGCAAAGCTAGCAATAATTATTTTCTTCACAAGCTTTGTTAGCAGCTGTTGAGCTCCGGTTACAGCCACTTGCAAGTTATTTATGGAAAAGAACAACGATAAATATGAACCTTACAATTCGTTAGTTGACGCAGAACTAGCAGACATGCTTTCTGTAAACACTGCATCCCCACTCAGAGACACCGCAACACAGTCCACTGTGACAATTGAAAATCATTGATGTTTTCAAAGTTGAATTTATTTCAAGCCGTACTGGCGCTGCAATCCCCTCATGATATATGTGCTCGGTAATGGTGGGCACATGACCTGACATCACGTACAACATATATATTGATACAACTGCAGTGATTGGTACTGTCACAAAAACTTTCTCTTTGTTTATTTGTGGAATCAATCTTTTTAGTATAATCTCAGTATGTTGTACTTTCTTAGGCAGTTTCCCTGACTTTGCAGTTTGTCAGTTTGTGGATACTTACTTAGAAAATAGGTGCTACCAGGTGCGAAATGCAATTACCAGAGAATGGGCTTTTATTGCAGTTTTATACTGAACAAGCATGTCTTCCCCTGTTCTGCATAACAAAACGTAACTTTCTACATCAAACCTGCAGATGTAATGTCGGATCAGAGGCATTTTTAAAGCACATCAATCTGTTAATGGATTGAAGAAATTCATTTAAGGAATTCTTTTATTTATATGCTCCGTATGTGCCAGTGGGTCTGCTCGTTCTTGGCCAAGCTTCCAGAATGGGCATGTTCTACTACAATTCCTACATAAAACTCATCAAACCAAACCAGTCTTTGTATAGCATCAAATAGGCAGCGCCAATAAACAAAGCTTCGCATCATACTGTTTTCAAGATGTGCATTGGATCTGCACGCACTCTCAGCAGCGCTGAATTGAATATCTATGGGAACAAAATTGGGCGAAAGAAAGAAAAGGCATGGACATATATTGAAAAATATTGTGAAAAACAATAAATATGTACACATTTAAATATGTAATAAGTGCATGCATGGGTGCAATAATACATAACATGCTAGGAACGCTTACAATATTTCTCCATTGCTGCTGTCCTTGCAAAATATTTCCCTGCTGCCCTCACCTTCCTCCCTCGTGACAGCTAGTGCTTTGAGACATAGTGTTAGACTGCATCAGCTTTGGGATTGGCCCACACTACCCTGTCCTTTCCTCATATATGTTACATAAAAGCTCTGGAACCTTGTACCGCACCATTGACTCAATTCGATCATGTTTTAAGATTTATTTGTTGAAGTACAATTGCCATTGTCATTTCACCACAGTCTTTTTCTATCACCACAGTTTCACCACAGTCTCGCATGTCTGTCATTTCCATGACATAGACATAGGTTTGTATGATTGTCAAGCACTTAGTCGCAGATGTCATCACAATCAGTATTTTTCTCGCTTATGCCTGTTCAGTACCTATGAAGAAGCCAACAATCAGCATGTCGAGCTGCCATAGCAAAAACCATGCCATCGTATGATTGTCATCAGTGTAATAGTCATCTTGTTGCTGCCATCACACATGCGCTTTTGTCGTATGCACATAACTGCTCACCTTACTCAAACGTGTTGGTCCATAGTAATGCTTTGAAGAATCCCAAACAATGCTGAATAGCTAGTAACTTTCAAAATTTTTTGCATAACATTAATCCCACAGTGCAGAAGTCTGCAGAATTTTTTTTTACGTTACCAGCATTTTGGCTGTGCCTACTTGATTGCAGCCATGTCTCTGCACTTCCACATATTTATTTAATTGTCTTGGCCCAGATGGACATGTGCAGGTAAATTTTCTGTTATGTACAACCTAGTTGTGTTTTTGTAATCCCTTGTGTACCTTTTTTTCCTGGTATGTGGGGGCTACAGGTTTACACTTCAAATGCAGTCCTTACCATTACATGTAAGGACTGTGTGTCTTGCACAAACTTTGGTTTTATTCTCTTTCGATGGATGTAATCAGCTTGGACTTTCTGAGTGAAGAAATAAATAGCTAATGTAGAAATGGTGGTTACTGTCCAATCTGCTATCATAGTTTCTCTTGCAATCTTTGCAAATACCACTTCCAGCATTTGCTGTATTCACTTAAAGTATCAGAAAACACACAAAAAACAACATGAAAGACAAACTTTTTTATGATATAAATAAAAAATACCAGGACCCACTGTCAACAAGTGTTCACATCCGGTTGGATGCCACTGGCAAAGGCAGCTTATTTGGAAGAGATTTATAAATACTTTGTAGCGAAGGATACGAACGCCATAGTGGGTCATGCTTTCCAGCCCTTTCTAGTGGGTCGATCCCTCCTGCGCTTTCCTCGAAAAACACCGCTCGTGTTGAGAGCTCGGGCCTTGAACTAACGGTCAGTCCAAAAGGCTGGTGCCTAATAAACGCCTTTACAAGTGGTGGAGAGTGCTTCTGCCTACAGCATGAATCCTGAATCCTACAGCGTGAATCAATAAGTCACAGCAGGTTGTGCAAAAGCTTATCTTGATATGTTACAACAAACAGACGAACATTGCTTGCAATATACTTCATATTCAAATTTTTTTCTAAAAAGCTGCAATAAGAATGGTCTACCTTGGTATTGCTTCTACTGCCGACATTCATATAGCAATTTCTGAAGAAAGATGTGCACTACAAGAGAAATATATATGCAAAATACATAGTTGATGTTGAATCAGTTTTCTGATATCTGCAATACCGCTTTTACCTTGTACAATAAGTGAGATGTAAAGATATTGAATAAACAGACAGTAATGAAGACAACTGCAGGCTTGCATCTCCTCATCTGATGGGACTTAGAAATGATTTCTGGTACCCTTGCTTGGCTCATGCAGCGACCTCAGCCATACTTCACAGAAAATGTTAGGTCTCCTAATTTCACAAGTGACTGATTCACACAGACTTGGGAATATGACTAGCACATTTAATGAAATCATTCTTACATATAATTAATCAGTGTTGTAGAGATGAATGTATAGTGTTAACATGGCCAATGCGCCACACATGGTTGTGTTAGATGCAGTATAGCAGCTTCTATTTTGAAGGAGTTTTGGTAGGTTAGCATGTTCCATAAGCGAGGGTGGATCTTATTGGCCCACCTTTGACATGTCTAAAGGTGGTGCCATTAAAGCTTAGCCTTCGTTTTCTACGTTATGTTCAATAAGGTCAGTTTACCTTGGCGTTAGCTTATAGATATTTCATTCAGCATAGCATTCTACTTTGGTAACGTGAGATTCTAGGTTACACTTTTCCTCAGCTCTGGCTTTAGTTATGTGATTAGGTGTGTTTCGTTCTGGGTAAATATGTTGGTTCAGGTTATTTATGTCATGCACAGTAAGGTTGTAATAACCAGACTGCTCTTAAGGACCACCTCGACCTTTAAGAGTAGCGAGCTCCAAAGAGCGCAGCGTTTCAGAATTTAATGAAATCATTCTTATTTATAATTGATCAGTATTGTAGAGATGAATGAATAGTGATAACATGGGCCAATGCACCACACATGGTTGTGTTAGGTACAGTATAGCAGCTTATATTTTGAGGAAGTTTTGGTAGTTTAGCGTGTTCCATAAGCCAGGGTGGATCTTATTGGCCCACCTTTGACATGTGTAAAGGTGATGCCATTAGCCGTTGTTTTCTACGTTATGTTCGATTAGGTCAGTTTACCTTGGCGTTAGTTTATAAATATTTCATTCAGCATAGCATATTAACTTTGGTAACATGAGATTCTAGGTTACGCTATTCCTCAGCTCTGGCTTTAGTTACGTGATTAGGTGTTTTTAGTTCTGGTTAAATATGGTGGTTCAGGTTATTTATGTCATGCACAGTAATCTTGTACTATTAACCAGACTGCTCTTAAGGACCACCTCGACCTTTAAGAGTAGTGAGCTCCAAAGGGCGCAGCGTTTCAAAACTTAATGAAATCATTCTTATTTATAATTGATCAGTATTGTAGAGATGAATGAATAGTGATAACATGGCCAATGCCCCACACATGGTTGAGTTAGGTACGGTATAGCAGCTGATATTTTGAAGGAGTTTTGGTAGGTTAGCATGTTTCATAAGCGAGGGTGGATCTTATTGGCCCACCTTTGACATGTGTAAAGGTGATGCCATTAAAGCTTAGCCTTCTTTTTCTAGGTTATATTCGATTAGGTCAGTTTACCTTGGCGTTAGTTTATAGATATTTCATTCAGCATAGCATATTACTTTGGTAACGTAAGATTCTAGGTTACACTATCCCTCAGCTCTGGCTTTAGTTACATGATTAGGTGTGTTTAGTTCTGGTTAAATATGTTGGTTCAGGTTATTTATGTCATGCACAGTAAGCCTGTATTAACCAGACTGATCTTAAGGACCACCTCGACCTTTAAAAGTAGCGAGCTCCGAAAGGGCACAGCATTTCAAAATTTAATGAAATCATTCTTATATATAATTAATCAGTATTGTAGAGATGAATGGATAGTGATAACATGGCCAATGCCCCACACATGGTTGTGTTAGGTACAGTATAGCAGCTTATATTTTGAAGGAGTTTTGGTAGTTTAGCGTGTTCCATAAGCCAGGGTGGATCTTATTGGCCCATCTTTGACATGTGTAAAGGTGATGCCATTAAAGCTTAGCCTTCGTTTTCTACGTTGTGTTCAATTAGGCCAGTTTACCTTGGCGTTAGCTTATAGATATTTCATTCAGCATAGCATATTACTTTGGTAACGTGAGATTCTAGGTTACACTTTTCCTCAGCTCTGGCTTTAGTTATGCGATTAGGTGTGTTTCGTTCTGGGTAAATATGTTGGTTCAGGTTATTTATGTCATGCACAGTAAGGTTGTAATAACCAGACTGCTCTTAAGGACCACCTCGACCTTTAAGAGTAGCGAGCTCCAAAGGGCGCAGCGTTTCAGATTTTAATGAAATCATTCTTATTTATAATTGATCAGTATTGTAGAGATGAATGAATAGTGATAACATGGGCCAATGCACCACACATGGTTGTGTTAGGTACAGTATAGCAGCTTATATTTTGAGGGAGTTTTGGTAGTTTAGCGTGTTCCATAAGCCAGGGTGGATCTTATTGGCCCACCTTTGACATGTGTAAAGGTGATGCCATTAGCCGTTGTTTTCTACGTTATGTTCGATTAGGTCAGTTTACCTTGGCGTTAGTTTATAAATATTTCATTCAGCATAGCATATTACTTTGGTAACATGAGATTCTAGGTTACGCTATTCCTCAGCTCTGGCTTTAGTTACGTGATTAGGTGTGTTTAGTTCTGGTTAAATATGTTGGTTCAGGTTATTTATGTCATGCACAGTAAGGTTGTAATAACCAGACTGCTCTTAAGGACCACCTCGACCTTTAAGAGTAGCGAGCTCCAAAGGGCGCAGCGTTTCAGAATTTAATGAAATCATTCTCATTTATAATTGATCAGTATTGTAGAGATGAATGAATAGTGATAACATGGGCCAATGCGCCACACATGGTTGAGTTAGGTACAGTATAGCAGCTGATATTTTGAAGGAGTTTTGGTAGTTTAGCGTGTTCCATAAGCCAGGGTGGATCTTATTGGCCCACCTTTGACATGTGTAAAGGTGATGCCATTAGCCGTTGTTTTCTACGTTATGTTCGATTAGGTCAGTTTACCTTGGCGTTAGTTTATAAATATTTCATTCAGCATAGCATATTACTTTGGTAACGTGAGATTCTAGGTTACACTTTTCCTCAGCTCTGGCTTTAGTTATGCGATTAGGTGTGTTTCGTTCTGGGTAAATATGTTGGTTCAGGTTATTTATGTCATGCACAGTAAGGTTGTAATAACCAGACTGCTCTTAAGCACCACCTCGACCTTTAAGAGTAGCGAGCTCCAAAGGGCGCAGCGTTTCAGAATTTAATGAAATCATTCTCATTTATAATTGATCAGTATTGTAGAGATGAATGAATAGTGATAACATGGGCCAATGCGCCACACATGGTTGTGTTAGGTACAGTATAGCAGCTTATATTTTGAGGGAGTTTTGGTAGTTTAGCGTGTTCAATAAGCCAGGGTGGATCTTATTGGCCCACCTTTGACATGTGTAAAGGTGATGCCATTAAAGCTTAGCCTTCTTTTTCTAGGTTATATTCGATTAGGTCAGTTTACCTTGGCGTTAGTTTATAGATATTTCATTCAGCATAGCATATTACTTTGGTAGCGTAAGATTCTAGGTTACACTATCCCTCAGCTCTGGCTTTAGTTACATGATTAGGTGTGTTTAGTTCTGGTTAAATATGTTGGTTCAGGTTATTTATGTCATGCACAGTAAGCCTGTATTAACCAGACTGATCTTAAGGACCACCTCGACCTTTAAAAGTAGCGAGCTCCGAAAGGGCACAGCATTTCAAAATTTAATGAAATCATTCTTATATATAATTAATCAGTATTGTAGAGATGAATGGATAGTGATAACATGGCCAATGCCCCACACATGGTTGTGTTAGGTACAGTATAGCAGCTTATATTTTGAAGGAGTTTTGGTAGTTTAGCGTGTTCCATAAGCCAGGGTGGATCTTATTGGCCCATCTTTGACATGTGTAAAGGTGATGCCATTAAAGCTTAGCCTTCGTTTTCTACGTTGTGTTCAATTAGGCCAGTTTACCTTGGCGTTAGCTTATAGATATTTCATTCAGCATAGCATATTACTTTGGTAACGTGAGATTCTAGGTTACACTTTTCCTCAGCTCTGGCTTTAGTTATGCGATTAGGTGTGTTTCGTTCTGGGTAAATATGTTGGTTCAGGTTATTTATGTCATGCACAGTAAGGTTGTAATAACCAGACTGCTCTTAAGGACCACCTCGACCTTTAAGAGTAGCGAGCTCCAAAGGGCGCAGCGTTTCAGATTTTAATGAAATCATTCTTATTTATAATTGATCAGTATTGTAGAGATGAATGAATAGTGATAACATGGGCCAATGCACCACACATGGTTGTGTTAGGTACAGTATAGCAGCTTATATTTTGAGGGAGTTTTGGTAGTTTAGCGTGTTCCATAAGCCAGGGTGGATCTTATTGGCCCACCTTTGACATGTGTAAAGGTGATGCCATTAGCCGTTGTTTTCTACGTTATGTTCGATTAGGTCAGTTTACCTTGGCGTTAGTTTATAAATATTTCATTCAGCATAGCATATTACTTTGGTAACATGAGATTCTAGGTTACGCTATTCCTCAGCTCTGGCTTTAGTTACGTGATTAGGTGTGTTTAGTTCTGGTTAAATATGTTGGTTCAGGTTATTTATGTCATGCACAGTAAGGTTGTAATAACCAGACTGCTCTTAAGGACCACCTCGACCTTTAAGAGTAGCGAGCTCCAAAGGGCGCAGCGTTTCAGAATTTAATGAAATCATTCTCATTTATAATTGATCAGTATTGTAGAGATGAATGAATAGTGATAACATGGGCCAATGCGCCACACATGGTTGAGTTAGGTACAGTATAGCAGCTGATATTTTGAAGGAGTTTTGGTAGTTTAGCGTGTTCCATAAGCCAGGGTGGATCTTATTGGCCCACCTTTGACATGTGTAAAGGTGATGCCATTAGCCGTTGTTTTCTACGTTATGTTCGATTAGGTCAGTTTACCTTGGCGTTAGTTTATAAATATTTCATTCAGCATAGCATATTACTTTGGTAACGTGAGATTCTAGGTTACACTTTTCCTCAGCTCTGGCTTTAGTTATGCGATTAGGTGTGTTTCGTTCTGGGTAAATATGTTGGTTCAGGTTATTTATGTCATGCACAGTAAGGTTGTAATAACCAGACTGCTCTTAAGCACCACCTCGACCTTTAAGAGTAGCGAGCTCCAAAGGGCGCAGCGTTTCAGAATTTAATGAAATCATTCTCATTTATAATTGATCAGTATTGTAGAGATGAATGAATAGTGATAACATGGGCCAATGCGCCACACATGGTTGTGTTAGGTACAGTATAGCAGCTTATATTTTGAGGGAGTTTTGGTAGTTTAGCGTGTTCAATAAGCCAGGGTGGATCTTATTGGCCCACCTTTGACATGTGTAAAGGTGATGCCATTAGCCGTTGTTTTCTACGTTATGTTCGATTAGGTCAGTTTACCTTGGCGTTAGTTTATAAATATTTCATTCAGCATAGCATATTACTTTGGTAACATGAGATTCTAGGTTACACTATTCCTCAGCTCTGGCTTTAGTTACGTGATTAGGTGTGTTTAGTTCTGGTTAAATATGTTGGTTCAGGTTATTTATGTCATGCACAGTAAGCTTGTACTATTAACCAGACTGCTCTTAAGGACCACCTCGACCTCTAAAAGTAGCGAAATCCGAAAGGGCACAGCGTTTCAAAATTGGCCCGCCTGTCGCTGACGCACGACTTTAAATAATTTGGTCACAACTCTAGATCCGCGATACGAGTTGACTGCTCGTAGGCGGGCGGCACATGCAGCGATCGTGTGTCGCGGTGGTTCGCCTAGCTTGCGTACGTGTTTGCTCTTCGCTGCCAATGATGTCAAGAAAACCATTTGCATTTCCATTTAGACGCGACAAAACTGTACAGACGTTAATTGTGTTGACGAATATAGGTGCTTCATTACGATCGAGCTGCGGCTGGATTGCAAAGCGCCGTCGGCCGCGGGTCAACGTTCTAGGCCTAGTGGCTCCCAGCGATATCAACGGCTGCATGGGCCGGCATTCCATTGCGGGATGTTTACCGCTCACGTTGATATACCTTTAGTAACATCGTTTGTGTAAAACGAAGAAGCGCCGAGCACTGACGTTTGTTTGCAGCAGCTTGGCTGCGAATACGAAGTATTCCGATAGTGCATGCAGAGTGGAAATCTGACTCCGACGCGTTGCACGGTAAATCGGGCGCAAAGCAGTTGTCTCCGAAACGCAACGGAGATCGCTGTTGCTCAAATCTATTACTTGTCAGTGAAACCGCATACGAGCGACGGCTGCAGGCGACGCAACGAGGATGTCGTCTGCTTCGATTAGTAAACATCGTTGTTACGGCGAGCTCGCAGTTTGTGAACTGCTGCCGGCAGTTGTACCACGACTTGCTTTGCTTCCATTGCACAAACGGCCTGATTTCGGAGATTGAGCAGCCGCGCATTGTACAGCCCAAACACCACGCCTTGCACTGCCACACGAAATGTTGTCGCATTAGCGTTTCCTGCTGGGACACCGTATCGAAAAGTTTTGCGTATTTTCAAGCGTACAACCCACAGAAGGAGTACCAGCTCTCGTTTCGAGTTGAAGCGGCAATGGACATGCAAAACCACGGCCACTCGACGGAATGGCGCACGGTTGTAGCAAAACACATCCTGACACATCGAGGTGCTCTCGACCGAGGAGAAGACGCGCTCCACCGCAACACACGGGCGACTTTCGGCGGCAGACGCAAGACGCACCGAGCACAAAATCGTGATTACCAATCATACATACACACTTATTATGTCGCCAAGTGTCGTGTTTTCGAGAATACGTGGGCTCAACACATCCTGACACATCGAGGTGCTCTCGACCGAGGAGAAGACGCGCTCCACCGCAACACACGGGCGACTTTCGGCGCAGACGCAAGACGCACCGAGCACAAAATCGTGATTACCAATCATACATACACACTTATTATGTCGCCTAGTGTCGCGTTTTTGAGAATACGTGGGCTCATCTATAGGATCGGTGCAACTATATTTGCTTGTAGCATCACGCAGTAATATATCAAGATGATAAAACGTGGCGATTCCTGGCGTGCTACAGCAGCAGGAGCTTCGGCCGAAGTGAAAGAGGCGCGTATACTGCTGCGTGAACGAAAGCGTAATAAAACAGATATGACCATGGTACGTACACAATTTTAGCATTACTCATCAAAGCAATCCACAATCAAATTATTCAACTGTCCGCCCAAACACTCCCATGGGGAGTTTCTAACCACGTGACCTGAAACTCCGTGGGGAGTATAATCAGGTCATGTCGTTTTTATACTCCGTCACTTAGCAACGGGAGCATAATGACGACATGTGCCGTCTTTACACCGCTATGACGGAGTAAATGATTAGGGCATGGGAGGATTTTAGGTTGATGAGCCGATAAAACTCCCATCTGGGCTAATTTTTGCTTACAGTGTAACGAACTTCAAGACCGCTGCACAGAATCCGTTTTGTTAATAACTTTTTGTTTGTATTCTCATTGCACTTTTCTAATTTAGACTCCACGGCTGACAATGGCAGCATTACGAGAATCCGACCCGAAGGGAGAATAACGGGGATGGAACGATCATGATTGCATCACAACGCATGATGAGTAGAGACCGGATTTTAGGCAAATGCTTTTTTTCCTTGCGCTCCTATCACCCTACTTTGATATATGAGCATGAATTAGAGGTTAAGAAGGGCTTTTATAGTGTTTTTATAGTGCCTATAAATGCCTAGCTATTATGGCGTTTGTGCCTAAATGCCACTAAATGCCTATTTTCAATATCGGCGCCTATATGAACACTATTAGCCTCAAGTTTCGATTCGAGTGCAGTTAGAGACCGTTATTCATGTTACCGGGCAACATTGACTGTTAGGAACTCTATGCGGTTCAACCTAGTCATCTAGTTCAACCAACTTTCGGAAAACAACCACTAGCAGCAGTGAAATGGGACGCACTGCGGTTGGCCAATGCGAAACCGCGGAGAGCCGTTAGGGGACAGTAAAGAGCAAAAGAAGAAAGAAAAATGGGATGTGCACGCGGCTTTTGTTTTGTTCTTAATTTACTTTTTAAGGTGTTCACTGCCGTTGAGCGTTCCTTCTTCGCATACAAGATCATTCTCAGTGAGAAGAGGAACAATTTTGAATCCAAAAATCTGTAGATGGTGGTAGTTTGCTATTGTTTCCACAGTCTTCATAGTGATTCTTAGACTACGTTCTGCGTGCTCTCCAAACAGATTTCTTGAAACACGTGCACTTCAAGTGGGTGGAAGTGTATTTGGCAGTGTTGGGGCGTTTTGCCTGTACAATTCCGATAATGTCATTGTATATGAGAAAATTGCCAGAGTTGTACCTAACAGTCCTTATGTAAGAACATGTTAATTTCTTAATAAATTGTAATCTCTCTTGCATTTATTATTTTCTGTTTTTGTTGTGTCCTAATTTAATTGCAGCAGGCAGACATAAAGTACCACTTTTTTAATCAGTATTCCCAGCTTTCAAGTATTCTTTTTCTTTCTTGTTTCACTTTATGCAACGCTCGAGTGCAGTGACCATTGAACATGAATATGAGCAGTGTGCTTGTTGAATAACGCCAAATGGTCCTCATTAGTCCAGCAGTTTTAAGGGACAATTGCACGGCTATGTTCAACAGTTGGTGCCTTTGTGCCATCATAAACAATGAAATTTCTTGTTTTTCTGTCGTAGATACAGGTCGCGCACGTCTTCGTTTGAAATTATTTGCATTTATGTAAAAATTTCTTGTGCCTATATTTACGACGCTGGAGGCCTAAAACGTTGCTTTGCCTGCCTATTTTTGGCGCCTAAAACGCGCTTTTTTAATGCCGAAAGATCCGGCCTCTAATGATGAGAATTGAATTGCAGGTATCGATCCGTGTGTATCGTTACCTGCATTTCAATTCTTTGCACCAAACTACCCACAAGAGATCGGTCCTGTCCACGCTGATACGGCGCGCGGAAACCGCGTGCTCGAAGGAAGAAGACCGTGTCTTGGACAACGAGAACGTGCAGCGCGACCTGACATCTTCTGGTTACCCCGCCTTCTTCGTAACGTCCGTTCAGCGTCATCTGGCCCGTCCGCGTTACTCTACTACAGCGGAATCTCTTAAACGGGCGGCGGTTCCTAACGTTCCAGGCATCAGTGGGACCATTGCATGTATCATGTGTCCATATGACGTGCAGGTAGCCCAGGTGTCCTTGCGTGAGCTCCGCAATGCCCTCGTGAATGTTAAGGACCGTCTGCCACATGAGAAGATCTCTAGGGTCGTGTATGTTATCCCTTGCGCTCAGTGTGACTACAAATATATCGCTGAAAGCGGAAATTTTGAAAGATGACTAAAAGGGCATCGATACGGTGTAAAGAAGCACCGCGTTGCCTCCAGCGCACATACAGAACATGCTGACTCCACGGGTCGCCGGAGAGGCTGGGACAGCGCCTGCGTCCTAAGAAGTGAAAGAAATCGTAAACGGCTTTATCTACATATCCACTACATATCAGACAATACAGTCACTACATATCCAGACATGGCACGCACTTTCAGTCGTAACGACGGAAATCTTAATTCGCTATACACCCGCACTTTACGTCATGTACTCAATCGCGTATAACATCGTTCCCTTCCTGTTTCTCTTTTCATCGTGAACAAGGCTTCTTCGCGCGGGCCAAAACGTGAGTTAAGAAAAAAAATTCACGTTGGTCGGCGTCTGTTTCGTGTTTTCGCCATGATACCTGGGTACCCATGTTGGAAGCCTTATGAAGGCGGAGAATTATTCTCCAAGTGGTGAATTTTGGCAAGTTGTCCTTGGAAACCTTAAGCGGGGAGCGCCTGTATAGACCCGCCACTAAGCTGACTACGCCATTGATAACACGTCTACAGACGCGTTCTCAGATGGCGTAGTCTGATTCAAAGAAAGAATGCTTTTATTGCGAGTGCAATTATATGGACACTCCAGCCACCGAAACTGCAGTAGACGAGGAAGAGCACACTAAATTGACCCATTCACCCCACCCCTTTGAGCGAAACCTTCGTGGAGTCGATGCCAGTCTGTGTGCTTCCGAGGTCCTGGAGATTTTCTCCCCGGCAGGTACCGTATAACTCTACCGATGTTCACGCGTTTCTGATAATCAGAGTCCCCACAGAGTCGGTCATTGTCACCTTTGCAGGCACAACTAGGCCGTCAGAGATCAAGGCGTGGCCCTTATTATACAGGGTGGAAGCACTTTCTCCCCGCCCAGTGCAATGCGTTCAGTGTTGGCGATATGGCCACAGTATTAAGTGATATACATCTGATGTTCAGTGCCGCATTTGCGGAGAAGGCCACGATGGAAAAACGTGTTCCTCTCAGAGCGAACGATGCTGTTTGTGTGAAGGTTCCCACCCTGCGGACTGTACGAAATGCCCTGCGAGAAACCAAGAGCTTGAAATTATGCAAATTATAGACAGGAAACGGTGTTCGCGTCGTCAAGCTCATGCCCTTGTCTTAAAGAAATCATGTGGTTATGCTGAAGCTGCTGCTCGCCACTCCAAAGCTGTGGATGCATCTCTTGGTGATGTTGTAGCTGCAGCTGTAGAGTAGGCTATAGCAAAAGCCCTTGACAGTTTATTTACGAACCTTTCAGAGACAATTGGGCAAGTTTTCACTTCTCAGTTGTCGCAACTTTTTGCATGTTACTGCGCATCCAAATATTCCTTCTGGAATCGCAGTTTCTGATGAAAATATAAAGAAACACCAATCGGCAGAGGCCTCGCCTCGCAGTACTGATGACACCGCAGCTCCCGCAACTCCTGTCGAACCTGAGGGCTTTAACAGTCACGAGACTGGTTCAGATACCACTGAGAGCATGGTTTTAGATGCTCGAACGTGTAAACGTCGCGCTTCTCCAAACACCCCGAGAGCAACTACCCTCTATAAACTGAAAGCTAAAAAGAGTCAAAATGACAGGTTAACAAAGGATGATTTCCTAAAGGATAACATTCTACAGACGGCAGTAAATACTGCCGGAATATCGTCAACATAGGAAGCTTGAAAGTGCTGCAGTGAAACTGTCGTTCCATTTTTGCTGTAGCCGCTGATCTGTTATATCTCTGTGAAGAACTTTCTCCTGATTTGATTATTTTGCAAGAAACTTGGTTATCCACAGAAAAGACATTTCATTAAAAAACTATCGCACTTTTCGTCTAGATCGCCCTTCTCGTAGAGGGGGATTAGCATTTTTCATCTCAACAAAAATTTGTCATAGAGCTAAGATTAGTCACCAGTCATTCTCGGCTGAAAGTGAGATTCTAGCATTGGATTTAACGCTTCCTGGATGCGCCCCATTTTCGGTAGTCAATGTTTATTTTCCTTCAGAAGTTCTCAATACAGGTTCTCTCGATGCCGCGCTTGCACCTGCAGAAAGAATTTAATCATAGCTGGTGACTTTAATTCTCACCACGTATCATGGGGTTATCGGTCCGACTCTTGTGGTAAAAGATTGTTGGATTGGGTTTCGTCAAATAATCTTAACTGTGTAAATTCGAGAACCCCAACTTATGTATCCGGCGAATCGCATTCGGTGTTAGACCTAACTTTTTCCAGTTCGGGTTGTGTAATTTTCTCCTGGTTTGCTATCACCTCGGCCACAAATAGCGACCATCTTCCAATAATTTTTGAAGTCATGCGACCAAATAATTTGGTCGAAAAGCATGTCCGCACCTATGTTAATTATAGTAAATTACAGGATTCACTGCAATCAGCTTTAAATAAACAGGTTGGCCTAAATTATGAAGTTAAGGCAGTTAATTTGTGTCAAGTGATAAGTGACAGTTACAAAAAATCCAGCTTCAGTATGCAGTCAACGAAAGGGGGTACTTATTCACCATGGTGGAATCCGGACTGTGAACGCGAATATAGAAGAAGAATGGCAGCCTGGAGAAAGTTACTGTATAATCAATCTCCACGTAATTGGAATGACTATAAATTTGTTGCAGCTACATTCAGGCAAACAGTTGACAAAGCGAAAGAAAATTATAATACTAAACATTACAGTTACCTATCGCAGTCTAGTAATAAAAAAGCCCTGTTTAGGTTACTACGGTCTAAAAAGATTGCTTCAGCCCCGATAAATGTAGAGTCTGTTAGCTTAACTTCCACTGAATTCGTATAATCACTGGAGGAGATTGCAAAAGGCTTAGAGCGTCGATTCACATCACTTCGCCCCTATCATATACCGGCGCCTGAAACAGCTAATGATTACATAGTAGTCACAATATAAGAATTAATGAGAGTGGTAAAGTTGCTGCCAGCTTCAGCCCCAGGTCCTGATGGCATAACTAGAGCAATGATAAAACTATTATTCGAATCATCTCCCCAGGATTTGCTTAATCTTATAAATTTCTCGATTAAGAACGCATGGATTCATCCAGCTTGGAAGGTTGCCAAAATAATTCCGCTACTCAAAAAGCCGGGTGATGGATATACAATAGATAAGATTAGACCTATTTCTCTGACTTCAAATCTCGTAAAATTAATCGAGAGAGTTCTGTATGGTCACATCGATAGGTGGATAGGCGAGAACCAAATTTTAAGTCATTCTCAAATAGGATTCAGGCCCGGCTGCTCAATTTGGTGTGCTCATATTGACTAGGAGAGTTGAATTCAATTCGCTCGCCGCAACAACCAGTACGCTGTTTTAGTCACATTAGACATTGCGAAGGCGTATGACAGTGTCGATCACAGTACCTTAATCAACAGACTCTAAAGTGTGAGTCTCCCACAGTGCATAATTGCATGGATTCAAAATTTTCTAAGCGGACGCACATTTTATTGCTATCAAAACGGTGTGTCTTCTCACATTTGCAAACAGACAAGGGGCGTTCCTCAGGGTGCAGTACTTTCCCCCGTATTATTTAATATTTTACTAAATCACATCCCGACACATCATGACGTACAGGTATACGTATACACGCTGATGTTATCGCATTTTTCTCAGTATCAAATGATATTCATAGCCTATATAAAACTTTGCAATTGTATTTGAATCAGATTGAAATTTGGCTAAAAGGAATACAAATGTCGCTAAATGTCAGCTAAAGTGCACTCATTGTTTCCCCCTTAACTTTTCCTATCCGAATAACACTGTCGTATGGCCAGGAGATTATTCCGCAGGTGCAATCTTTAAAATATCTAGGAATGATTTACACAGAAAAGCTTCATTGGAAGACACACATAGAATACATCACATCTAAAGGAGCACGCGCAGTTGGTTTATTACGAAGAGTCAGCAGCAATCGTTTTGGAATGCGCAGGGAGACCTTGCTGATGATTTATTGCATCTATGTCCGCCCCATTCTATAGTTTGGATATGTGTTATTTTCTGGAGGTCCTACTTATAAATTACGCCTTCTGGTTCTTTTAGAACGCGAATCGCTACGTCTATGTCTCGGCCTTGCAAAATATGTAGCGAATAATATTCTTTATCATGAAACTCACCTGCCTTCTCTTCAAACTCGTTTTCGTATACTGACAGTCCAAACGTTACTGAACATATATGCTTCTCCCCAGAGACGCTGCTTCTATATGTTTATTAGAGAACCGACTGCATTAATTCTTTGAGAATAAATGGTCCAGACTGCATTGTCCCCAGGTAGTTTTTGTGCAGAAACTATTAGAGCCATTAGAAATATCAATCCGTGATGTAGATTTTCAAAATTTCCCTACTGCGACAGTAAGCGTTGAATTCGATTATATATTTCCTAATAACGCTAAACTCCTGCCTATTCGATACTTAAAAAGTTTGATAGATGGCCACCTCGAGAAACTTCAAATAAACGCAGTAATAGTCACAGATGCTTCTGTCAGTGAAGAGAAGGCAGCAGTGGGTATTTTTTTCGGCATCATTAAATTGGTCTTTCTCCCTTCGACTACCCGACTTTACGCCAATATTTCAGGCGGAGTTATTAGCGATCATCCCAGCTCTACGAAAACTTCCCACATCTATTAGTTCAGCCGTAATCTTGACCGACTTCTTGTCTGTTTGCTCCGCTTTTTCAGTTCCCAATTCATCTATCATTCTCCGAGAGTTTAATTCATCCATCCCCCAACATTTACGCCTTATCCATCTGGTATGGGTGCCAGGGCACGTGGGGCTCACTTTAAACGAATCTGCAGACGCACTAGCAGCGTCATCTCTTAACGTCTCTTAACGTCCCGGTACTGAGGATCCTAAGACTTTCGGCATACGTCACTTCTGCGACATTTAAAAAATTTTCTGTCCAAGAAGAACATGCCAAATCATGTGTACTCCATAACACTGATTTTCAGCACCTTAGGTTTCCTTGGCACAGCAGATGGTGTTCAACAAGAAAATTTGAAGTGTCGTTTACTAGAATGCGTTGCCGAATACCAAGGCTTAATTTCTATACCCATAGGTCTGGTTTGGCGCATTCCCCTCAATGCTTTTATTGCAATGAACCCGAAACTGTGGATAATTTCTTTATAGTGTCGTAGGTTCACCATGCATAGAAAACGACTTCTAGAAGGTCCCCTCCGCCAACTTGGATTGACCATTACGCTACCTATCATTCTATCTCTGGGGGCGTCGGTACTAGGACACTGTAATAGGGACGTATGTGATGCCATATTTAATTTTTAATGGAAACAAGGAGACTGCCATGCAAATTTTTTTTTCACAAGACAACGAAAATATTTGCTTCAAATTTTCAGATGCTATAGCATGAAAATAATATTAACGATTTTAATTAATCTATTATCTCATTCTTAAGTAAGAAAATCCCATTTAGGTATCCTTCATTTTTCTTCCCACTGCCGCCCGATTCATGGCCTATCCCCCGTAGTGGGTTGTGCTATTTCTATAGGCACCAAACTAAACCTTTTAGCGAGCGGACATCTCGCCGATCCTCATTCGCCCGCGTGAGAAAGCGGAGCTCAACCTCCACGCCTTCCTTCCTTGCGATCTCCAGAAGACAACGCCGCATTAAGCCAGCATCTTACTCGGTTCACCCTCGCACGTTATCGCTCCCACCTACAGCAAAAGGTGCGCGGCCGTGGTGTTATCTCACTTGGACGACGGAAGCTTGAATGAAGTGTCTACATAATTGCTATTCCAATAAACTTAATCACGCAGATGAAGACGACGACGACCCGTTCTGATCCATGTGCTCCCGCTGTATCGACCTCCAATGCCGGATTTCGAAACAGATTTCGACCAAGCCAAGTGCTGTGAGTGGCACTAATCGATTTACTACCGCAACGCGATCACACCGATACTCGAAAAACATCTGTGCGTCGATTTTACGTCAAATTATCGCCTCTTGAAAATCCAAGGTGACGGCTGCCCGGCCAAGCCTAACCGAACGGGAGCGATCACAGCGTCGGCGGCTGGCCGCCCGCTGTAGCCGAGAGTATCTATTGAGAGATAATCCTTGGCAAGGCCAAAATGGACTCCATCAAAACCGCCCTGGTCAACGCAGACCCTGAAAACACCCAAACCTCAGAAAGAATGGAAATCAACGCCGCAATCGAAGGTGAAAGCAACGATACTGACGGCAATGGGGGAGACTGGTTTACGGATGCCTGTAAACGCCGACGCGATGCCAGCCATCCAACAACTACGACGGTAGAATCCAAACCAGACCGCACCAGGCACACCAGGCACACGAACGAAAACCACGACTCCCACCACTTCCACCGTCTGACTACAAGATCGTCTTCCGTCCACGAGACAGCCTCGATTTCAGCAAATGGCAATCGCATCGCGTCGCCCGAGCGGTGCGTCAGGCTGCCCACATTACTGCAACCGAATCTGACACGCTCACACTGAGAATCCACAACGAACAGAACCTGGCAGTGGCAAGTACGGCAAAGGAGGAGCTGGCGGAACGCATCAGACGGATCACTACCCTTCAACTTGGTGTGAAGGAGTACCAAGTATACGCATACGTGGCAGCCCCCGACATGTCCTGCAAGGGAGTTGCCACAGGGATCGACAGTGAAACTCAGCCGGACGAACTAATGACTAATCTACGCTCCCCGCAAGCACCGATGCTCTTCGCACGCATGCTCGGAAAGTCGACGGCTGCTCTCATCACCTTCGATGGGCTGGAAGTCCCAAGAACAATTTCTTATTATGGTGGAGAGCTCCTATATCGACCCTACCGACCGCTATCTCAGGTATGCGGCATATGCCTGAAAACCAGGCACAGGGCGGACATCTGTCCCACGCCGGAGAGTGCCCGGTGCAAGAACTGCGGACACGAAAACCCATCGGAGGACCACCAATGCCAACCGAAGTGTGTGCTGTGTGAAGGCGATCACCCAGTTACGGACCCAAGCTGTCCAGCCAGGCAGCTCAAGCCCTTCAACAAATCATACTTCTTACGTAACGCCGGCTACACCAGTGACGCCAACAACGTTCCCACCACCACCAACCCTGGGACTAGCACCAATCAACCAAAAACGCCCGGGTCCAAATCGCCGCCAGCTTCCATGGAGACGAACGTAGACAGAGGCCGATCACCCCGATGATCAACGGACTCAAAGAAACGAGATAAATCCAGGGACGCATCCACATCCAGATCACAAAGCCTACCACGTGCAAAGACACCCCGACATGAGCGGCATGAAGCAGCTGCAAACGAGCAAGGGGCCGAATCACGGTCAACCATCGGCATGCTGGAGAAGAGCGAGAGGAAAGCGGTCACGAAGGGCCCTGGTACGGATCCGCCGAAGGTGATCTGGGCTGAGCGGCTTTCAAATCCTTCCCCCTTACCTTCTCCCACTGCGACCAATTTTCCACCCCTTACAACATGCACACGCAATACTCATACAGGGCAGTTGCCTCTCACAAATAACTTCACTACCAACGCCCAGGTGCAGGAAATGATTGATGACATAGCCCGAATGCTTAGGCAAGAGATGCGAACATTAGTAAACGAAATGGCAATCACTCTTCGACAGGAATTACACCAGTTAAAACAACAGTTTCAACAAGATAGAGAGCGCCTGAGCAAAGAAATGCAACGAGACAGACAGGAACTCAAGGAGAGTTTATCACAAGATAGGCTGGAAATAAAGGAAGAAATCAAAACCACCCTGCAACAGATGTTTTTTGAGCTAACCCAAGAATTTAGACAACAAGTTCGCGACGAAGTTACTCAGACGGTCGTCCACAACGCCACCCCCAACCGCACCTGTGTTAGTCCGCTGGAGGCAAGAGAAGATATCCGGGCGCATCCATACGCACGCCCTTCATCTCAGGCCAGTTTACAATAAAAGATGGCTAGACAACAAAATGTCGTGCAAACACAACCCATCAAAATTTGGCAATGTAACTGCCGCAGTTTCCGCCGGAAACGCGGAATTCTAACGCAGTTCATACACGCACAGACACACACACCAGACATATTGGCACTACAAGAAACATACATTGAACCTAAACTGACTGGATACAATACTTTTGCGTACAAAGAACACCACATTGGTCCGATTAAAACAGCGACATTAGTGTCAAAGAGGTTAACCGCAATCGACCACAACCTCAGCTCCGAACGCATACCGCACGTACTCATCTAAATCATTCCCGTAGACAGGAAAGAGCCTAGCTTCTTTGTCCTCAACATCTATAGTGCCCCTAAAGAGCGGGCAGACTGTTTCGATAGGCTCTTCAAACACGCACTAAAGGAAGCAAAGCAACGTTTGCTTATTGTAGGGGACTTCAACGCAGCACACCCCACGTGGGGTTACAAGACCGCTAATCCAAAGGGTCGACGGCTAGCACTGACGATAGCACAACTAGGCTTGACCATACTTACAGACGCAGCCCACCCAACGAGAATAGGCAACAGTGTCAGTCGAGACACCTGCGCCGACCTTACGCTGATCAAAGACATCAGGTACCAGGGATGGCACAACCTCGATGAGACCCTCGGTAGTGACCACAATATAATAGAAACGCATCTAATAACACCGCGAACAAAAATTAAAGAACGTAAAATACGAATGACGGATTGGGACAAGTTCCGACAGCGGCGCAAGCAAGAAAGCACCAACGAAACCTACGAAGGCAGCTTGAAACCAGAAACTCTGCAGGAATTGATCCGACAAATTCAGACAGACTTCCGTGAGACAACGAAAATCATCGACACGTCACCAGAACATCCCGATGTCGACAGGCACCTATTACACCCTTGGGAGGCTCGCCATTGCCTGCAAAAAAGGTGGAAAAAGCAAAAGCACAATTGCAAGCTCAGCCAGCGGATATCCGCCTTAACAGGCCAGGCGGAAAGTTACGCAACCGAACTAACGCGAAACAATTCGAAGAACCTATGCAATCAAATGCAGGGTACCTTGGGCACCGCCAAAACGTGGGTACTGCTTAGAAATCTCATCGACCCCAATCAATCCAAAGCAACGAGCAGCAAAACCCTTCAAAAAATATTGAGACAGGCACCTGGGACTGATGCGGCCATAATACAACAGCTAAAAGACGCTTACATAGGTACAGGCCCCAAACCAACATACATAGATTATACGCATGCGGAGCCTTCGGAATTAGACGAAGACATCACACCACATGAAGTTAGAGCGGCACTGCATCGAATAGTAGGCAACACCGCCCCGGGAGCAGACGGAATACAGTACCGGCTTTAAAAAAAACTCGACGACAGATCGATAAAAGAACTTAGATTATTTTCAGTACCACTGGCTAGAGGGCACGCTGCCGCAAGAATGGCAGCACGCCGATATTACAATGATACCAAAACCAGGCAAGCAGCCCTCTCTAAACCAACTGAGACCCATCTCGCTCACATCATGCATAGGAAAGTTCTTTGAAAACATCGTCCTGGCAAGACTTCAGCCGTACCTAGAAGAGCAAGCCTTATTGCCGCACACAACGTTCGGTTTTCGAGCGGGGCTATCCACTCAAGACGTACTACTGCAAATTAAAGAAGAGATAATTGACCATATCGGCACTCAACAAAGCAAAGCCACGCTTGCGTTAGACCTGAAAGGCGCGTTTGATAACGTAGCTCACGACCTCATACTCACCAATCTAGCGGCAAAAAAGTGTGGCCGACGACTATACAATTGCGTCCGGGCGTTTCTTAAAGATCGTACTGCGACTATAGGCATCGGAGATATACGTTCGGACTCTTTCCCTCTTGCGGGAAAAGGCACGCCACAAGGGTCAGTGCTTTCCCCCGTGCTATTTAACATATCTATGAGCAAACTACCTGCACTACTAGATTCCATACCGGGAATTAGGCATGCGCTTTATGCTGATGATATCACCATCTGGGCCACCAGTGGCTCAGATGGTGAAATACAGGACGCACTACAAGCAGCAACCTATGTCACCCAGAAATATGCACGGGCAGGGGGACTTACGTGCGCAGCTCAAAAGTCAGAACTGCTTATAGTAAAAAAACTCCAAAGGAAACATCACCTACCGCCTGACATCACGGTGACTATCGAGGGTGAACCTGTAAATAAGGTGAACAAATTGCGCTTGCTAGGACTCCATGTTCAAGTCAATGCGAAAGCGACATATACCCTGACGGTACTGAAGAAACAGATTAATCAAGTAGTGCACATGATCCGGCGGGTCACGAACCGCCGCCACGGCCTAAAGGAATCCGACGTCATGTGCATCATACACGCTTTAATCGTAAGCCGCATTACGTATCACGCACCTTACCACCGACTCACCCAAAACCAAACAAACCAGCTAGACACACTCATACGAACAGCGGTGAAAACGGCAACAGGCCTTCCTATCTACACCTCAGCAGCCAGACTATTACAGCTTGGTTTGCATAACACCATGGCCGAATTAATCGAAGCCCAGAAAGTCGGTCAGATCGAACGACTGAAACGTACATCGAAAGGAAGGCACGTACTCAGCCAATTACGTTACCCAACATCAGAGTTTTCCCCACGAGAGCCCCTGTCAATCGTCCCAAACGTCAAAGAAAACATTACAGTGGCCCCCATACTTCGGAATATGTACCCCGAACCCCATAAAGGCAGGCGCGCTGCACGTGCAATGGCACTGCACCGAGCATACGGCAACGACCTCGACACCTTCTATACAGACGCCGCGTGCTACCCCGACATTACAGCCAAAGTGGTAGCGGTGGCCGACTGGAGGGGCGAAGCACTATTATCAGCCACAATACGCACTGGCAACTGCACGGAAGCCGAAGAATGTGCCATGGCCCTCGCCATCAGAGCTCAACCACCAGATAAGATTATACATATTCTTACAGATTCCCAGCAAGCATGTCGAAACTACGCACAAGGACGTATTTCACCGATCGCTCAAAATTCTACACAAGAAGCAAACATTGCACTAGTTCACCTAGTCTGGACACCTGGGCATGCGTCTCTCCCTGGCAATGAGCGCGTTCATGAGGCAGCCCGAGGCCTAAGCCTCCAGGCACCGGTGGAAGACCAGTCCAACCCAGACAAGGTGGAAACGATGCCGCTTACATACACGCATGTACTATAACACCACAGACTATCCCGTAGAACATTCGCTCCACCACACGTGAAGCTAAACCGTGCAGATGCAGCCGCTTGGCGCCAGCTCCAAACTAATACCAGGGAGAAAAGTATTGAAGGACCCTGCTAATACGTTCCCCAGCCTTGCTCTCCGCCACACTTTTTACCTTAGCCAGTACCCCGACAAATGTGCTTTCTGTGGTGGTCACCCAAATCTCTACCATTCTACGTGGGAATGCTCCAAACCACCCGGCTTACCTAGAATACCAAACCCCTCCCCATCCCAGTGGGAAGCCGCTCTTTCCAGCACAGCCTTCGACGACCAGCGATGCCTGATCGACCGGGCCAGCCGGATAGCAGCAGCAAATGGGGCCCTGGACTGAGGGCTCCACCCGCTGGGACTTCGTTTTAAAACATAAAATAAAGATTTCTACTACTATTACTAATCACGCACACACGAGAGGGTGCGTCATAGACCACTATTTCTGCCGTTGAAGTTCTGGATGCCACAATATGCCGATAATTCACAACTGCTTCTGCAGGACCGGCAGATGGGTATCGCGGCGTTGAGAGAAGGTGTATGTGAAAAGTTGGTGGTGGCTATTGCGACGAGGCAGTGAAGGGGCTGCTACTGTCGGTCGGATGAAGACGACGGCGACGAAGTAGCCAGAGGCGCGCGACAGCCTTGCATTCGCCGTCGCTGCTTGTCGAAACCTTGTATATAGTAATAATTTCTAAATAAACGTTATTCCCGTAACATCTTTTTGTTGGAAGTGTTGGGTAAACCTGCCAACGTGCCGGCTCCGTTAACCAAGCACGGAACTTCGAAGCGGTTGCCGTCTTGGTTGCTCCGCGATGACCAGCGAAGTGCCAACGGTGCAGCAGCCACCGGCTCCTGTGATTCTTTTGCACCCACGAGACCCGAGAACCCTTTCTGGCACGGATGCCTTGGATGTCAAAGAGTGTATCGATATGTGCGAAGGCGTCAGCAACCACAACAGGTGGGACCCCTCTGTGATGTTAGGCAACATGATATTATATCCTTTCAGATACATTACCCTTGCCCTCCCAACCAGCTGCGCTATGGATATCACCGAGTTTCTCGATCATGACATCAGCTTGCATCATGGTGCTCCTCGACAGCTTCTGACCGATCAAGGCCGATAATTTTTGTCTCGCGTCATCGAGGACATCCTTCGTTCTTGATCTACTCGCCACTAGCTGACAACTGCTCATCACCCGCAAACGAATAGTCTCACAGAGTGCCTGAACCGAACTCTGACCGATATGCTTTCAATTTACGTCTTCGCCAATCACTGCGATTGGGACGCTACTTTGACATACGTTACTTTCGCCTATAACTAGTCTCGACATGACAGCACTGGCTGCCCCCCGTTTAATCTTCTGTATGGACTTCTCTGCCTCTCGATACTTCGTCAGCTCAACCACTATGTACGTTCGCGATGCCATCGCGCGCGCCGATACAGCTCCTCAGATGGCTCGTGAATGGCTCAGTGTCCCAGACTTTCCTAAAAGCCCTGTATGATAGTCGCCACAGAGAAGTTTGTTACTCCCCAGGTGCGCTTGTGCTGCTGCGGTCTCCGTCCCACCGCATAGGTCTCTCCGAAAAGCTATTGTCCCTCTACGATGGTTCTTACAAGGTGCTACGTCTAGTCACCGAAGTTGCGTATGAAATCGAACCAGTCATCGCGCCAGTGCCGTCTACACCACCGCCCTCTGCAATCGTGCACGTTGCGCGACTTAAGCCGTACGCAACTAGCCCCTCTTGTCCGTCGTAGCAAGCACGGGGTCGGCGCGCTCGCCTGGGGAGGGAGGGGTGGGGGGTATAGTGCCACGAGACCGTGAAGGGGCTGCTACTGTCGGTCGGACGAAGACGACGTTGACGAAGTGGCCAGAGGCGTGCGACAGCCTTGCATCCGTTGCCGCTTCTTGTCTAAAGCTTGTATATAGTTTTAATTTCTGAATAAACTTTATTCCCGTAACAATATCAATGGTGCAGTGGCAAAAATACTGCCCTGTTTTGTTGTTGGCACGGAGCTCCTTGTACTAGGCAAGTCACTCCATCTACACCGAGATCATCGTTAACTCGATGGAAAAGACGATGACAGGGGTTTTCTTCTGATGGTGAGTTTCTTGTAGATAAATTCTAAGGGAATCGAGGTATTGTCCGCGCGTCGCATGAGGACTGCTCCTATGGCAGTGCTAGAGGCATCCGTGAAAAGTTCCAAGGGAGAGGACAGATTCACAGGCTTTGTAAGCTTGCACCCAAGCTGGTATCCAGGTGACGGCCAAGTTACGTCAAATACCAGGCAAAGTTATACTGGAATGTCTAATAGGCGGCTGGTTTAGGCAAGAAACATCTCGAGAAGGGAAGGATGTCGAAGGAGCGGCGCAGACCTTCAGTGGTGTTGGGCTCTTGGGACCAAAAAGGGCAAACGTCGAGTTATTGTTTCTGAGACTTGCTAGCCGAGTAAGGTGACGCTGAGTTTGCCGAGCGTTGTCATCCGCATATCGATGAGTAAATTGTGGTGAGCGAGGCGCTTGAAGAGTAGGCGAAGATGGTGGCGGTCCTTGGCGCTCTCATAGAAGACCAGGACATCGTCGAGAAAAATAAAGCAGAAGTAGAGCATACGAGTGGCTTTAGGTTTGTCTCGTGTTTCTGATACCAAAGTTCATGAAGGGGATATTGAACAAACTGAAGGGCCTGATGATAGCACTCTTCACGACATCGTCCGGGTTGACAGGAATATGCGTGTAGGCCTTCAACAGATCAAACAGGGAAATGACATGGCAGCCGTGGCCGTGGCCGACGAAATCCTGTATGTGATGAACTGGGTACCTGTTGCGGACGTTGCGGACGTTTAGCAGGATAAACTACGCTAGGTCTCAAGCGGCTATTTTTCTCGGGACTAGTTGAAGCGGCGACACCCATGATCTCTCGGAGTGGCGGGCGATTTGTACTTTGAGCGTAGAGTGGAACTCAGGTTGGGCGATGCGCATCGCTCTGGAGCTTGGAGAGAGGTGCGTGGTAGTACGGCTTTGGTGGACCGAGTTGTGAGCACCTCGCGTGGAAGCCCGCTGGGAGGATTAAGGAAAGAAATTCGGTGAAAAGGGCCGTAATAAGCCGATGTATTTTCTACGGTAAGTACCATAGCGTTGGGCTTATTGGTGGTGGTACACTCACTTGGCGAAGAGAAACCTGTGGTGGCGTCGATGAGAAGGTTGTGGTGAGAATCAGGTTGAAGGTTGTAGCAAGCGAGAAAGCCGGAACCGATGATTGGCTCGCAGGCGCCGGGGACTTTGAAGCTCCGACAAAAGCCATGGCGCAAATTTTAGAGTTGGATGTTCAGATGGAGTAAACCGCCTTCATGGTGGACCGGTTCGGTCCACTAAGCTTGACTGACCTTCACAAATGTTTATCGTGCAATTGGGAATGTCTGAGCCTCAGTCGACAAGATACCGCTGTCTTGTTATTTCATGCGTCGCAAAGATGCAGTGACACGGAGGTTGGGACTCATTGCTGTGGCTACAAGATACCGCAGGCATCCCTGACGTTTACATTTTCGCACTCTGTATCGGAAGTATCTATGGTTTCAGGAGTGGCCAATGCAATCCGGATGCAATAAATCCATGTTGTGGTCGCGGGTTTCAGGGCAGTCGTGCGGATGCGACTTCGGGCGTTGATGCAGCTTAGTTGTCATGCCATGTTGCCGATGCAGCAAGCTAGCTCGGATATGCCCAGCTGTGCGTTGACAGCCTCTACGGTGGCAGATAGCATTGAGATGGGAACGTTAATGATGCGGTTGGCGATCACAGCAAGATGGTCTAGCGTTAGTGCGTAGTATACCTCAACAATTGCGTGGCTGTGCGGTCGTAGTGGCTGAAGACAGTGATTGGGGGAAGGGGCCCTGAACTTGCGTGTTGCTGGCAACAACGCGCAAGTGGCGCAGAAACTTCGATGGCTTGCGGTTGCTGATTTTTTTGCACCGAAGCATTTGACGCACTTTCTTTTATTCCCAGACATTTCGGGGGCTGGCAAGGGTCGGCTGTAGGCTGGTTGGCGAGGTTGTCGCAGATCAAGGTAACGTAGCGAGGGTGCAAACGGGCGACGACGTAGACTTAGGATGTCCGATCCTCGGTGATCCGTGAGAGGGAGAGCTTTGCCTCGACCTACACAAACCACACTTCAGTTGAGTCTGCCCATAATGGAAGAAGCTTGACGACGGCACGACTGACGTTCGAGCTGGCTTCGGGAGCTAGTGCTTTTGAATGTGGACTAGTTATTGCTGTGCATGTAGCTCGGGCTGGAGCTCGTCGACCTTCACTTGCGAAAGAAGGGCGACGAGAGCTTCCTGGTCGGCCATGGCGATGTGATATGCCCGTCGTCGAAGTCCTTAATGCAGGATTCAGAAATGACGGATCCCAGCGCAAAATACTAACGTACCCTTGTTTATTTCCTAAGAAAACAATAGACGTACGATGTATTACAGCAGTTTCTTAAGGAAGCAATAGCCACAGCTACGGCCCGCCGAAATGGGAACCACGTAGCAAGTCCGGTCGAATGGTCCGTATGGTGAGCAGTCACTTTTTCGTGACATACAGCTTACTTATAGCTGGTTCCATTATCGAGGCCGGTGGTGTACGCAGGTGTTGAAGTTGTGCCTCGTTGGGTGAAGTCATGACGCGGCGATGCCGTCCACAGAGCTATGCGTGCAGTTGCAGCAATAGTGTGTCACCACAGGTTCATTGACGAACCCCACATACCCACTGGTCCAAATTAACGTAAAGAAGTTTCATGGAAAAGCGGTGCATTCACAGTGACACCTACACTGTGACCCAACTTGTCCTCGAAGCGGTTCATCGTAGAGAATGAGGAGGAAAATAATGGGAAGAACCCATCTCACGATGACTCTCGACGATGATGCGCTTAGCATTGAATCAATGTAGCGATACAACGTATTACCGCCGTCGAAACGAGTTATGTACGAGGCGCGTCCCCAAGCGCGATTCTTCTCTCGCACTTCCATAAAAACCCACAGCGCCATCTAGCGCCACCGCCGCCGCGAAGCCTGCGCGCGACCTCCGAAATACACAGCGCGCCGGTACGCGCGAACGCTGAGAAACACGTCATGCGGCAACCGGGTTCCTACCTAGCGCATATTTCAGAACAGGCTGCGCCATCTTGGGGCAGTGCCGAGAAGTCTGCGCGTGGTCTTCGAGACGACAAGCCGGGCATACCAGTGCCTGCAAATGCTCATAATTGTTCCCCGCATGCAGAACACGCAGTGTAAGATACTCAGCGACTCAAGTTGCCGGAAGCTTCACTGAGAAGCGACAAATACCCATTGAATTCATTGCGCAGCTTGCTAAAGCGTTGGCGTGATAAGTATTCTTTGAAAAGAGGTACATACCTGGTGCATTTATGACGCAGCCTCCTAATGCATCAGGTTGCTGTCATTGACGAACTCTTCTGACGTGGGTTCGATTCCGCACAGCATCGAAGACATTTAAGTATCGGTTACAGTAGTGTGAGCGCACCATTCCCAGCGTCCCATACTCAGCCACTGAAGTTCGTGTCAAAGTTGTTCGCTGGAGACAAGCGGGAACCGAGCGGCACCTACACGGTACTCCAAGTCGTCGTCATAGTGTTCTTCGAATAAAGCTACCCAACCTGTCCCGCTTGTAGGTTTGCCAGCTGGACCCGCCACACCAGCTTCTGCTGGTCCCGTGGGTGTTGGTGGGATAGCACGCTCTCCCGTTGTTCAGTGGTGGGTTTGGTGATTATGGAAGTGGTGGGAGTGTGGGGACATTCCCATTTAGTGTGATAGAGGAGGTTTAGTTGCCACAATGAGTGGATTTATGCGAGTAAACCACGGAAAGTATGGCGTGAGGGAGACTTAGGTGTCGAGTTGTGCAGTTCTGAAGTTGGGGCCATGCAAGGAGACATATACCAGTGGTACATACATAGTGACTCAAGTTGCCTTCAAGGAGGATCATTGATTTGTAGCAGATACCCAGTGCCACTTACTTAATTACCTAAGTTAGCTTTATAGATGGTTTAGAAAACAGTTACCTACGCACAGCAGCCCCATGTCCTACGCATTAGACCTACTGGCCCAAATTGTCGGGGAAGCCACATTGTCGGGTTAAAGACACAGGCAGATAAACTACCGGGCAGACCCTTCAAAACCTAAAAAAATGTTCTCGTCAGCTGGTGTGGACAACATCAATATTAAGTTTCTGATTTATACCAAAGTATGCAGCTGCATTATGGCTTCAAAACTATTTGAGCGATCGCTTCAAACTAGCTGTAATCCTGATTATTGGAAAGTGGGGAAAGTTATTCTCTTTTTCAACTCTGGAGACCAGCAGTTTGTTTATAAATACCGAGAAATATCCATGACTGGCATGGAAGATGTCATTTTCTCTCAAATTGCTAAGTTTAAAGAAGGAAATTTTTTACTAATGCTCAACATGGTTCCCGCAAAATATTTTCGTGTGAAACGCAACAATTGTTCTTCAGTCATGACTTACACTCCATTCTTGACCCTTAAAGACTGCATATTTTATAATTTTAGAGTTCTGAAAAGCGCTTGACACCGTAACACATCAATTGCTCTTTTTAATTATCATAATCAGTCTATATTTATGTCCACTGCAGGACGAAGGCCCTGCGATCTCGAATTACCCCTGTCTTGCGCTAGCTCATTCCAACTTGCGGACGCGAATTGCCTAATTTCATCACCCCACTTAGTCTTCTGCTGCCCTCGACTACGCTTCCCTTCTCATGCAACCCATTCTGTAACTCTAATGGTACATCGGTTATCTACCCTACGCATGACATGGCCTGCCCAGCTCCATTTTTTCTCTTAATGTGAATTAGAATATCAGCTGTCCTCGATTGTTCTCCGATACACACCGCTCTCTTCCTGTCTCTTAACATTACGCCTAGCAATTTTCGTTCCATCGCTCTTTGTGCGGTCCTTAACGTATTCTTGAGCTTCTTTGTTAACCTAAATGTTTCTGCCCCATATATTAGCACTGGTGCAAGGCAATGATGGTAGGCTTTCCTTTTCAACTACAGTGGCAAGCTCCCAGTCAAAATTTGGCAATACCTGCCGTGTGCACTCCAACCCAACTTTATTCTGCTGTAAATGTCGTTCTCATGATCAGTGTCCCCTGCGAGTAATCGACCTGGATAAACATACACTTTTACAGAATCTAGAGGCTGACTGGCGATCCTTACTGTTTGTTCCCTTGCCAGTCTATTGAACATTAGCTTTGCCTTCTGCGTATGAATCTTCAACACCACTCTTACACTATTTCGGTTAACGTCTTCCATCATTTGTTGTAATTCGTCCTCATTGTTGCTGAACAGGACAATCTCACCTGCAAACCGAAGGTTGCTGAGATATTCGCCGTTGATCCTCACTCGTAAGCTTTCCCAATGTAAGAGCTCTTCTAAGCATGCTAGCTTTTCAAGCATGAAACCTCCTCCGTCTTTTATCAAATCCACTGTTATTCCAGATTTTTCACCCGCTTCTCACGGTATTTTCTTTAAAGCACATCCTTATTCTAGATAATAACGTTCTTGCATGCTTAAAAGGTCTACTTACAAATCGGTCCCAGTTCGTAACAGCTGATAAACGGATTCTTATCATCATCAGACGTTTCGGAGGGCTCCGTAGCAGGTTTTCTGCTCTTCCTAATGTTCAATAGTGACTTGCCTACAAACATAATGTCTTCCATCAGTCTTTTCGCCGGTGGCTGCGTCATTATATACAAATCAACAGTGACTGGAATTCAATCATCCTGTAGTCTGATATTATGCAGGTTTATGAGTGGTGCAAGTTATGGAAAGCCAAATTAAACATTAACAACTGCAAATCAATGCGCGTTTGTCGACAACATATTATTCACCCACCATTGCACAATAACAACACTGATTTTGAATCTGTGTACTCATACAAGTACCTTGGCGTACACATTTCCTATATGTGTTGTTGGAAAAATCGCATTAATGGCGTAACTGACAATGCCAGTCGTATGTTAGGTAACCTCCGCAGATATTTTCTCGGCCCCCTATATCTCAGAAGTTACAGCTTTACAAAACATTGGCACAAACAAAAATTGAATGTAATCGCGTTACTATATATAATGCGAAATCTAGTGAGTTTAATCCAATGGAAGAACACAGTTTCTGTTCGACACCTTCACTGAGAGTGCGTCTTCGTCGTCGTTGACCTCAGCTTCCGCGCAACCAGCAAACCCACTATACAGCCAACTGTTATGCTCGCGGCATTACGCCCCTTCCAGAAAGCCTCGTCTTGATGCTTCAAAAGCGAAAGAGAGGGAAAAAATACAAAGCACATACACGGAAACACTGATGAAGTTTGTGAAGAAGAACGTGTCACACAATCGGAATGAAGGCTAGTGGCAAGGGGAATGGCCTCGTCAACGTGAATGATACGGTGTTATCCTGCAAACATGGACACGACTCGGATTGCAGAGCCGTGTCTTCAAGCAGAACTTCATAGTTGACCTCACTGAGGCGACTCAGGACTCTGTAGGGGCTAAAGTAGCGGCGGAGTAAATTTTCCGACCGGCCGCGTTGACGAATCGGGGTTCATACCCAAAGTTTATCACCGGGTTGGTAGATAACCTCGCGATGACCTCGCGATAGTGATAACCTCGCGATAGTGAATGTGCGAATGTCCGTGGATGATGAGAACTGCAGCTTTTAGGGTAGTCGATAAGTTGCCCGAGCTCTAAATGGTCCGGCTGTTGTCGAGCTCTCTCAGACAAATTGACAGCGCAGAGAAAACTACTGTCATCATCGGTATCGCTTGATACCATTGCAAGTGGAGCACTCGAAGGACAGTCTGCATCAGCGTGCCTCCGGCCACATTTGTAAACGAGTGTTACGTCTAATTCTCGAAGACGAAGGCTTTACCTGGCGAGACGTCCTAAACGGTTTTGAGGTTTGCTACCCAACAAAGGGCATGATGCTCGGTAACTACTTTGAATAGACGAGGGTGTAAAGATGGCCGGGACTTCGCTATCGCCCAGACGACAGCTACGCACTCCTTTTCAGTGGTCGAGTAGTTTGTTTCTGCAGATGTTAAGGTGCGGCAAGCGTAAGCGATTGAACGTTTAACGACATCTTGCCACTGCACGAGAACTCACCAAGGCCGATGTACCCAGTGAACCACAAATATCCATTGGATGTACCACAAAAGACCAAATATACAAGACATTTAACGACGTCCAGTTTACATCTATAGTATGTTCGACTAGTACGTGGCAGTCAGGGGTCATCCAGAGGACGTCGAATGTCCTTATGAATTGGAGATCTCTTGCACATTCAAGGCTCTCGTGCATTGATCGTACATTGATCGTACATACAAGCAAATTGTCTCTAATGCCTAACAATGGGAAGCTAGGGGAGAAAAAGCATTTAATTAATTATTTTGCAATTTAGCACGACCTTTGCACGAACTGCTGGAGGTCTAGTAACGTTGCTGCCGGACACCGCGCGCAAAAGCCAATACTTTCGCCATTTTTTCGCTATGCTTTCGGTCTCGGTTACGTCATTTTCTTTCTCATACAAAGATGCTTTATTTTTCAGTTATATCTATTAGAACACTGTTAAAAATACGTAACCTTTAACTTGCTGATGTATTACGACAGTTTACAAAGAAAAAAAGAAGCTTGAGCTCGCAATAGCTTTGACTTCGCATCGCCACTGATATCAATTCAGCAACACGCGCCTCGATGCAAGTGCCCAGAAATGTTCTGGGCGCGAGCAGCGTGGGCTTTATTTGTGTCTTTTTGACTTTTGTGCGGTTTACCATGGCCCAAGTACGTATATATAGGCAGAACTGTACACTTGCGTGCTGAAATTTAGAGCTGTGCTTCTGACGGCTATTTGTGGTACGTTTGTTCGCCTTGCGGAGCGCTTACGGGAATGTTATGGAGGCAATGTTTTGATGGTTAATTTTCGCACATGTTTGTATCGCTTGGTTTCCAGCGTTCCTCTTCAAGTGTCGGGAATATTCCTCATTTGCAATGCCTATCTCTAAGTCTCTGGCAGCATTATGTTATTGGCCCTTTTGTGATCTGAGAAGCTCACCAAGTTGCCTATCAAGATGAACATTCCATCTCTGGATTCTGCTTGCGTGGAATTTATTTTACCATACATTTTTTAATGCAGCTAGAAAGTAATGGCTTTCTGTGTTGAATCCGGTGGCCCCAGAAGCAGGTGCTGGCAAGCAGGCCATGCACTTTTGGTCATTAATTAGTATGTGATACAACCTCTTACTTATCAGTTTTATTCTTTTTAATTATAATTGTGGCACTGTGCCTACTAGTCATGTTGTGCCTACTCGTTACTTGCGTTTTATGAAGTTTAATTTTCAAGAATCTGTTTTTGATTACGTGTTTTTTTTGTAGATCCGCGTTTAACCTGTTTGTATAAAGCGAAAACATGTAATGAATAATTTCATACACGTGCGTGGCTGGGGGCCGATCATTTTTGTAATGAAGCCTTATCAGTTGTATAAATAAAAAAGTAACGTAAATATAACACATAAATAAAAAAGTAAAAAAAAAGAAGCCTGCGCACTCACGAAGCATTAGTTAAATTACTTGTCATTCTCATTCGCATGCGTTGTTACTTCTATTGTTTTCTCCCACCAAAGGTCGAGGGTTTGAGTGCCTTAATTGTATAATAATTAACTTTGTCTTAATTAACACCAAAAGTCGTGGGTTCGACTTCCACCAAAGGTCGAGAGTTCGAATGCCTTAATTAACTCTGCCGTAATTAACTTGCCCTAAGTAACTTCGCTCTAATGAACATCCAAGGTAGTGGGCTCGACTCTACCTTCACCATGTCAATTGTAATCCAACTTGGAGATAATTTGGAGATGTGGCCGGTTCGCCCATATCTCCAAGTGGTTTGACTCCCAACAAATGCCGTGGGTTAGAGTGCCTCAATTAACTCTATCTTAATGTACTATGCCTTAATTCGCTTCGACCTAATTAACACCAAAGGTTGAAGGTTAAATGCCCAATTTTGGCGTCATCGAATTTTGGTGCTGCAACGCTGGACATCGGATTTTTCGACCGTTGAGCCATCTAAGGATTTCACCTTAAGTGTTGCAATTTATATTTTCACATTCACAGGTTTATACGTTAACAAAACATTTCAAGCAAAGTCACCAGCTACATGCCGACAATGGGGATAACTGTGCCATTAGTGTGCCTCAGCAGATGTACCATCGAGGACAAATTAAATGCGAACAGCGGAGTGTGCGGCCGAAGCATAACTAAAGGTATACTGTGCATGTCGTCGGCCAGTCGTTGTGCACGTGCATGGGGATGTAGTTCTCGGGGAAGAGTGCAGCGCTGCTCGCCCTATTGCGATAAACGTCACCTGTATTTTGTCCGAAAGTTGTTTTCTCATTTCTCCTTGGCAGTGCCATACCCACCTGGCAGTACAGTGTTATGGTGACTAACACCATCGCTACATTTGTAGTGTGATATAGCTGGCATGCACCCAGCTTGCTAACGTGCATTGCTTTGCTTTTGTTACCACCATGAAGGCTGCCAGTGTCTAATCGTAATTTGAATAGCACGAAAACTGTATTGCAATGGATGCGCAACAGTGCTAGCAACCTTAAAAGTAATCACAGATAGGAATGGCACTGAAATGACGGGGTGAGAATACAAGCTTCAAATAAAATACAGGTGACGTAATACGCACTAGGACAAGCAGCCCCGCACTCCGCATCGAAACCACACGCATGTATACAATCATCGCTGGCCGATGCCACACACTGTGCTTTTAGTTACGTTTTGGCCACTCTCTGGTGTTCGCATTTCATTTGTATTCAATAGTACATTTGCTGTGGCACTCGCAGGTATACAGCTCATTATAGCATGAGCAGGAAAGATCCACTAGATCCACTAGCTCCTTGGAAGCCACAGACCCCTTCATTCTTGGTCGTCAGAGTGCGAGGAGGCGTTCGCAAATATCCGTCGTTTGCTGACGACTCCCCCAATTTTGCGCCACTACGACCCATTGGCCCCTACAGAGGTGCACGCAGATGCCAGCGGTGTTGGCCTCGGCGGTGTCCTTGCGCAGTGCAGACCTGGCTTTCCTGAATATATTGTGGCCTATGCCAGTCCTACCCTCACGAAAGCCGAGACCAATTACACTGTCACGGAAAAAGAATGTCTGGCGATCATCTGGGCTCTTATTAGGTTCCGTCCTTATTTGTATGGCCGCCCATATGATGTCGTCGCGGACCACCACGCACTATGTTGGCTGTCATCGTTGAAGGATTCTTCAGGTCGTCTTGCCCGCTGGGAACTTCGCCTGCAGGACTACGATATCCGCGTGCTGTACCGCAACGGACGCCAACATTCTGATGCCGACGCCCTCTCATGCTCTCCCTTGCCTGACGACAATGCCTGCTGCTCACTATCCCAGCTCGCTGTTTCTTCAATCGACCTTGAGACTATCGCTTTCGAGCAGCGCAAGGACCCGTGGTTTGCCTCGTTTATAGACTTGCTTGCTGACCCATCACCACACTCAACCACTCGCACGTTGCATCGTAATGTTCGCCATTTCGCGGTTCGCGACAACCTGCTTCACCGAGGCAGTTTTACCGCAGATGGCCGCCAGTTCCTCGCAGTCTGTGCTCTGAAATCTGCGCTTCCTTTTACGCCGATCCACAGTGCGCACACTCGGGAGTTTTCAAAACCTACCAGTGCCTTCGACAGCGCTACTACTGGCGAGGAATGTACAGGCTCGACCACTCTTAAGCAGGAACCGCATGGCGCGATTTTAGGCGCGATTGACGCGCGGATGGGGGGACGCGCGCGTCATTCTGCCGCATGCCCAACAGGATCCATCACGACATCGCGCCGCCGCGCGCTTCTACTTGGAATAGAAAAAAAACACCTCGCGCGGCGCGTCGCGTGCGCGTCGGAGTGCGCCGCGCACGGCGTTTTTCGCTCGCGAAAAACGTGCCATGCGGTTCCAGCTTAAAGGGACCCTGAAACGATTTTGACGATGTTGTACAAACGCACTGAGTCGTTAGAGTAGGTCCTTCTGATCATTAATTGACGCATCTAAGCGCTCCACGTAAAGCATGTAATTTTTATAAGGTTTTAAAAAGGTACATCACTACCGGTTGCAGCACGCCAAGCGGCTGAGTTTTGTACCCAAGTGATGCGATTTATCCATAACACGTCACTGGACCAGCTAGCCGATTGGTTGCCCAGGGCGCGTCATCGATAATTTTTTCAGCATTATGGTGAACAAATGTTGTTCATAATAATTTTGATGTTAGTTATTTGTTTATATAAAAATAAGGTAACATAAAGCGAATGCACAAGGACATGTATCACTACACTAAAAGCACTTCCGGCCCACACCAAGTGTCGTCTGCTTGTGTTAAAACGTGCTCGGTGTTGACGAGAGCTGCGCGGTCAGTGTTGGTCTTTTTCTTTCTTTCCGCAAGCACCATGGTTCGCCCTTGCGTTGCGGGCTGCAAACGTAGCGATCGGCGACACGTAAAGCTGCGACATCGTGCCGTCGCCGTCGCCGTCGGCGTCGCCATGAGGTTCCGTATAGATAAAATCTTCGCCGCGCGCCGTATGCCCCAGAGGCAGCGTGCGGGGACGCGCGCTATCACGGAGAGCGAACGCACTCAATCTCCCACGCGCAATCAAGGAAGCGGAAAGCCAGCGCCGGCACTTCTCTGCCAACAACCGCGCTCGTCGCTCGTCCGCACAGTCTCTTATCTCTCCCACACGCAAGCAAGGAAGCGGGAAGCCAGCGCCGGAAGGAGCGGGGGGGGGGGGGGGGGGGCGCACTTCTACGCTGCCAACAACCGCGCTCGTCGTTCGTTCGACCGCACCGTCTCTTATCTCCACACGGCTCTGACCTTTATCCGCATTCGCCGCTCAGTTTCCGTTGAAGCGATAGACCGCACGTGCCTTCGCCCGCTCCTGCGGCGTATATATCCGCTCGCTGCCAGCGTTTTGACGGTCGTTGTCTGCAATCATTCAGTGTGATCTATTCATGTTTCTTTGTGCGCGCTCACACCACGCTTCTTCAATCAGTTAGTAATAGTCGGGCCACATTTTCCAACGCACGCTACACATGCAATGCTGCCCGGGTCGGCAGAGCAGCGCTACAGGTGTGTCCCTTCGCACGCGCTGCCCACGGGAAGCGCTTCTCATCAACACCACCGTTTCACACGCGCCTTCTCGTGGTCATCGAGTCTCTCTTCATGTCGGTCTACTTACGCCGCAGCACACCTGCTTACTTAATCAGCTCATGTTTACTACAATTCATATTGCTACCAAAGCCGCTCACCTTACTTCGTATGACATTGCTGTGTTGCTATCGCATTCATCGCTTCGCCCTTAGGGCGAAACTGTGACATTTTTTTCAGCATTATGGTGAACAAATGTTGTTCATAATAATTTTGATGTTAGTTATTTGTTTATATAAAAATAAAGTAACATAAATCGAATGCACAAGGACATGTATCACTACACTAAAAGCACTTCCGGCCCACACCAAGTGTCATCTGCTTGTGTTAAAACGTGCTCGGTGTTGACGAGAGCTGCGCGGTCAGTGTTGGTCTTTTTCTTTCTTTCCGCAAGCACCATGGTTCGCCCTTGCGTTGCGGGCTGCAAACGTAGCGATAGGCGACACGTAAAGCTGCGACATCGTGCCCTGCTGCAAGGCAGCAGACGAGTGGACTGGCTGCAGCGCATCGGACTGACGGTATCCAAACGGCGCCAGCATCTACGCGTTTGCGGCCGTCACTTCACGTCGAAGGATTGCCACAATAGATTTTAGCTTGTCCGGTATTCAGGTAAACGCAAGCGCAAGTGTACTGGCCGTTTTTCTACGCGTTACGTGATGAACGGAGGGGCAAACGTGAACTGCTTGCACGGTGCAGCCACCTGGCGGCACAAAGCTCAACCAAACACGCAGCTAATATAGGAGCAACCAAGTTTTTCTGCTTTGCTGCTGGCTCAAATTTTTGGCAGGAGCATAATCTTGAACACGTTGTCTTTTTATGTTTATAATGTTTTACACTTGGTTATAGGAATATTAGCTCTATATTTGGCTGGTTAAGCTCTGCGCCACCAGATGGCTGGACCATGCATGTCGATCAGGCCGCTCGCGTACGTGTACGAAGCTCCTTCATCACAGCGGTATGGAGGCGCTTCAGTTTACTAAGCCTTTGGCTATCCGTCAAAACACCCAGCTCGCAAGTGGTTACAGGAACACCCGATACGCTCGGCGCTGCGACAGAACGCTCGCAACGCAAGCTGCTTCATCGCTCTCGCTGGGGATCGACGGATGGCGGCTCGCGGAGAGGTTGCAGAGCCTTCGCGCGCTGGCTATAAGACAACCGGAAGTAGACGACAACGTAGGTGGCAACATGACGTAGAGCCAGCGAAGGCGGAGCTTAGCCCCGATCACTCGGCGAACGAGTTGAGGAGGAAATGCATGGCTAGGGAGGAGGGCCACTTGTAATCGTCCATAGCTCTCTTAATATGAGATGCTTCTCCTAAATTATAACGCGAATGTTTCACTGTAGCTGTACCCTATACGTCTACAAAATTTGTCCGAACCGTTTGAGGGACCCTTTAAACACGGCTAAGCGTGGCCGCGCTCCGCGCCGCGCCAGAACGGCCGGCGCGGCCGCGCATCCGTGGAGGTGTGGTAGTTCGGGTTGGAGAAGGAGAAGAATTGGCACTTTCTGCAGCCCTTGAGGGAGCACGGCTCAGCGCCAACGGGGGAGGGGAGGAGCGTGGGAGCAAAGGAGATAGGGTGAAGTCGTCACCATGACAGAGCGAAGCAGACCGGCTGGCTGTAGTGGCACGTATCCTTGGAGTGCAGCTTAGTCCGCAGGGGTGTTGTTCCGGACCTGACAGGCCTGGGGTGGGTTGGGTGGCCGCGAGGCCATCCGTCTGTTGCAGAAATCGTAGAGGCGCGCGGAGAGCCCTGACGAATCAAGGTACTCCACGGCGCCTTGAAGAACTGAGAGGTGGTGTCGGCCGGGGAAGAGATCTTCCTCTTTGCCAGAAGGGAGGTCCAGGCGGCGGAACTCCTGCAGGAGTGGGCCCCGCTGTTGGAGGTATGCCGGGCAGGCCAGCAGGAGGTTTTCTGTGGTCTCCGGCTCCCCGCAGGAAGCGCAGGCCGGGGACGTCGCTCGTCCAAGGCGATGGCTGCGTGCTGCCCTGCAGCGGCAGGTAATCCTGAGCCGAAGCAGGAGCGAGGTCTCCCTGCGTTCTAGGCCTCGCTGGGGGAGTGGATATCCATGGAGGTAGCCACTCCCCCAGCGAGGCCTAGCACGTAGAGAGACCTCGCTGCTGCTTCGGCTCAGGATTGGCTGCAGCTGGACGGCAGCACGCAGCCACCGCCTTGGACGAGCGACGTCCCCGGCCTGCGCTTCCTGTGGGGAGCCGGAAAATGGAGGTAGAAAAATACTAGGAGGGAGCGTCACGTGATTCGCTAGCCTCGGAAGCCAACTTCCTCAGAAGCCGCCCCTCCCTCTCTCGGGGGCCCCGTGCGCGGTGCCTTTTGGGTACGAATAGGCCCACAAGGTTGCTGGAGCATTCGTGATTGTTTGGTACACGGTAACTCTTAGTGGTGTCTGCCGTCACAGGCTTGGAGGCCCGTATGCGGGTATTGGTTATCTGCTACTGCGCGTCGTTCTTCGCTGCGAATGCTTCAAATCGAGAACGCCCGAGTGTGGTCTGTTTTGCCCATGTACTCCTTATTATAAATTTTGCCAAATCAGCCGTTGTGCCACTTCCCTTGACGTCGGCTGGTAACCGCTGGGCCATTGTGGCAGTAGATCACCTCTCACGATACGCTGAACACCGCTCTCCCAGCTGCTACAGCGCGTGAAGTTGCCTCATTCCTGCTTCGCCGATTCATCCTGCGACATGGTCCACCCCAGGAATTTCTCGGTGATCGCGGACGTGTCTTCCTGTCGGAAGTGGTTGAAGCCACGTTATTCATCGCACAACTACGGCGTACCACCCCTAAACCAATGGCTTCACAGAACGCTTCAACCGCATGCTCGGCGACATGCTTTCAATTATACGTAACCTCCGACCACACGAACTGGGACGCCATTCTGCCCTTCGTCACGTACGCTTACAACACCGCTACTAAGAGCAACACTCACTTTTCGCCCTTTTTCTTGCTGTACGGTTTGCACCCGTCACACACCATCGACACAAATTTACCTTGCCGGCCGGATGCATCCGAGGGATAGCCTGTTTCTGCCACAGCAAGGCATGCTGCAGAATGCCGCGACCTCGCACGTGCCTTTACTTCCAACGATCAAGAGCGCCAGAAGAGCACTCGCGGTGACTACTTCCGCGGTCATCTTGATTCCTGGCGCGCTTGTGTAGCTCTCTGCCCCGTTCACCGCCCCTGGCCTCTCATTGAAACTACTTCCGAAGTATGAAGGCCCTTACCACCTTGTCGAACGCGCATCTCCCGTGAACTATGTCATCGAACCAGTTTAACTGTCTTCGGACCAGCGCCATCGTGGACGAGACATTGCCCATGTCGACCGCCTCAAGCCATACTACCACCTTCTCATCCTGCCGAGCTGTTAGGTCGCCGGATGGCTCCCTTATCACTCCCAGGGTAATTGTAGCGAATAGATACGCTAGTGGGTCGGGCTCTAGTGGGCCCAGATGCTAGTGGGTCCAGCACTTTTTCTCTGCAACGGCGGTCGTGCTTAAAATCTGTGTCCTAGTTTGACTGTCACCACTGCGCTGCTCCGAGTTCTAATAATCCCTTTACAGGCGTAATAGTTCATTAGAAATCCGCTAGGTGGAGAGAATTAATTAGATGGCTTCACTCTCACGAGTGAAGCCGACGGGAGCGGACGTGTCGAGTTGAGGTGCCATTTGAGCGCAGCAGGAGCAGCGTGCCAAAGAGATAAGTTTTGTTATTTTATATTTCACTTTTTGGTTTTTTTAGGAGGGTTAGCTTAGCCAAGCAATCTTTATAAATTATTTTAATGCTTTTTCACTTTCTTGGTCTTCTCGCTTAGATAAAAGTAGGTAAAGAATAATTGTTTTTTTTTGCCACATCTATCCCTTGTTAGTACGAGAAGATGGTTGGTACTAGGGGGAACCCACGCGTGCGTTGTTCTGAGTGCGAGCGTTCCTACGCGCTGGAAGAAACGCGGTTTAAGTCAGCACGCGAAGCGAATGGTGCAGATTTTATCTGTATGATGTGTGTGCTAGGGTCGCGGCTAGACCGCCTAGAGCAAGACAAGGATAAGTTAGCTAAGCGGGTTGGAAAGCTAGAAAAGGATCTTAAAATCGAGCAGAAGCAGAGGAAGGAGGCAGAAGAAAAGCTAGCTAACGCAGAAATCCAGCTGAGCGCCACCATTCTGCAAAGCAATGATGAACGCATCGAGGCGAGCACCGCGAACGGAGCTGGCTCCGATGCGAGTGCAGAGACAGCCGAACCCGCCACGCCGCGAAGCAGTGGCGGAAACGTCAGTGAGAGTCACGAAGGGGATACCACTGATGCGGCCGGGGAAGAAAACAAAGCCAAGGGCAAGGATAAGAAAGGAGGGGAGGGCATTGTGACTTCGGGGGCAGCTTTCGGCGATGAGGGGGAAGGAAAGCGTCGAGTTGTCTTTGTTGGGGATTCCAACATGCGTAAAGTAGAACCGGCGATAGCAGAGAGGGTAGGGGCAGACGAATGAGTCCAGGTTAGCGCGCTTCCGGGAAAGCCGATTAGAGAGGTGATAGCGAAGGCCAAGGAACGCATGTGGGACACAAGGAAGGAGAGACACCTAGTGGTGATAATGGGCGGAGTGATTGACATACTGCACGGACGAGGAGCAGGGATCACAAAGCAAATAGCCAAAGGGGTCACCGACCTGCGGAATGTTTCAAAGGAAGTACAAATCGCGGTGTGCATGGTGCCAGAGGTTGAAAGTCACCGACCTGCGGAATGTTTCAAAGGAAGTACAAATCGCGGTGTGCATGGTGCCAGAGGTTGAAAGGCAGCGTTATAAAATTGAAAGGGCAGTTCTTGCAGTAAACAGGGAAATTTGGACTCTAGCTAAAGCAATGAATTTTACGGTCATTGACATCAACCGAGAAGTGCACCGAGCAGGCCGCGAAGCCGCTTTTGTGGTTGACGGGACACATTTTAGTGAAAGTGTAGCAACACCGGTCGGACGTCGATTCGCGGCACGAGCTGTAGCTTTTTTAGGCGGGCCCCAGGCAATCAGGAAGCAGGATTAAGTATTGAACATAGCGAAACACCAGTGAAGGGCAGAATTAGGCGACCAGGAGTCAGGAAAAGATGCAGAAAGGATAAGAATAGAGAAGGTAAAATTTGCTACATTAACATGCAGGGTGGTCGCAAGCAGGAAAAATGGCTGGAAATTCAAACACAACTGAATGATGAAGCGATTAGCGTGTACACCTTGACCGAAACTCACCTACGAGATTTGGAGCAGCCGCCTGTTATTGACAACTTTGTATGGGAAGGGTGCAACAGAATGACCGGGTCAAGGAAAGGCGGAGGCGTAGGCGTACTAATTAGGCGAGGTCTGAAGTGGCGAAGGCTAAACGAGACATGTAAAGAGCATTTATGGATTAGTGGTACATGGCAAGGTAAAAAGACGTGGCTGGGAGTAGCTTACCTATGGACAGGTAGTGATAGCAGAGAAAAAATAAGGAATTGGTCGATTGCATTAGAAGCGATATTAATGAGTTCAGTAACTCGGGCCAGGTGATATTAGTGGGAGATATGAACGCGCACATGAACGATTTAGACGGATATACTGATTACAACGGCTCTCTAGTGCTGTATTTGTGTGATGAACAGAACCTTATAGTAGTTAACAGGGAGAATAAGTATCATGGACAGGTAACGTGGCAATGCGGAAACAGGCAGTCATGTATCGACTACGCCTTAGTCTCAGAAATGGTGTACGAACAACTAGACCAAATGATAATAGACGAGAATGGAAAAAATAGCCTGGGAAGCGATCATAGACATTTAGCATTAAAGTTTGGGCGAGATACCAGCGCAGAACATGAACCAATAGCCTCAGAGTTTTTAAAAATGAATGACGAGCAAATAACAGAGATCGCAAACAACATAGAGAAGAAAATTGAGGCTTTTACTACAGCAGTCTGGGAATATGAGGAACTGGTGGAGGTTATGCAGCATGACATAAGGCGGACACGGCAAAACAATTGTTGGATTGGAAAGAGGGAACCACGTAAGTGGTGGAAAAAGGAAATTAAACAAGCTATAGAAAAGCGTAAAGAGGCATCTACGGTTCATCGAAAAGCCAAAAATTGGGATTACAAGAAGAAGAGGTGCACCTTAGAAGGAATACATACCGAGAAAAGAAAAGGGTTGCGAGTGAGCGAGTGCAAGAGAAAATTAAATGCGCAAGTGAACGTTGGGTGCATAACATTCACAAAAGAGACAAAGGCGCCCCAAAAAGATTCTGGAACCATATAAAAGCACTCGGAGCTCCAACTAGAAACTCGCAAACAGCTATAAGGGATGAAGATGGTAACATTTATGAAGGCGATAATGCGCTGCGGTACATCACAGACGTTATCAGGCATAACTTCGGCACGAGAAAAAGCGTAGTTCAGACAACGGATCGAGCAACAACAGAGAGGCCTGAGAGATCAAAATTTAGCATAGGAAGCTTTTATTGGAAAAAGGCAGCAAAAAATGTCCCTAACAACACGGCAGCATGACCCGATGAAATCCCAATACAGCTAATCAAAAACCTCGGTCCAAAAAGCAAGGCACTGCTGACTAATGCCATAGAGCAAGTGATTAGAACAAAGAATATTCCCGTTGGATGGCGCGAAAGCAAGATGAATCTCATCTACAAAGGCAAAGGAGATAAAGATAAGACGAGCTCGTACAGGCCAGTTACAGTAACGTCGGTGATATATAGAATGGCAACGCAAGCCATAAAATTAGAACTGTCGAAGTGGGTGGAGGAAAACGGTGTATTGGGGGAACTACAGAATGGGTTCAGGCCAGGCAGACGCTTAGAAGACAATATGTTTGTACTAACTCAGTGCATAGAGATTTCAGTAGCTCAGAAAAGACCTTTTGGATAGCATTTCTAGATATTAAAGGAGCTTATGACAACGTAGAGAGGGAATTGTTGTGGGATATTCTTCAATACGAAGGCATAGATGACGATTTCGTGGAGCTGCTGAGGGAGATATATCGAGACAACCAAGTACAAGTGGAATGGGAAGGTCGAAAAGGAAATGAAATGGTGGGAATTCACCAAGGATTGAAGCAAGGATGCCCTCTGTCACCACTGTTGTTCACGCTTTACGTCAAGGGCATAGAAAGACGACTGGAAAACAGCGAATTAGGTTTTGATTTATCCTACATGCGTAATGGACAAATGGTGCAACAGAAGGTCCCGGGAGTGATGTACGCAGACGACATTGTGCTACTAGCGGACAATAAAAAATATTTACAGATACTTGCGAATATCTGTGGCAACGCAGCGACAAATCTAGGCCTTAAGATTAGCACAGAGAAATCAGGGATTATGATCTTTAATGAACACACGAGTAACTTCGTGGTGTCAATTCAACAGCAAGTAATACCCATAGTGAAGCAATATAAGTACCTCGGCGTACATATAAATGAAGGAAAGAATTACTCAAGCAACCACCAAGATAAGCTGAAAATAAAGGGGAAACGGAATGCAGCAATAATGAAACACAGAGCACTGTGGGGCCACAATAAGTGTGAGGTGGTGCGTGGAATCTGGAAAGGAGTAATAGTGCCAGCGCTAACATTCGCAAATGCCATTATATGCTTAAAATCGGATATATTGGCGGGTTTGGAAGTTAACCAAAGATCAGTAGGCCGGTTGGCTTTGGGAGCACACGGTAATACGACAAATGAGGCAGTGCATGGTGACATGGGTTGGGCCTCTTTTGAAGTCAGAGAAGCACAAAGCAAAATTAGTTTTGAAGAAAGGCCCAGGAACATGGATGAAAATAAATGGGCGGCCAAAGTGCACAAGTATCTCTACATGAAAAGCGTGAACACAGAATGGATGAAGAGATCAAGGAAGTTGGCAACCAAGTACAGGATAATCGAAACTGTAAATAGACAACCAGGGGTCATCAGAAAGAAAGTGAGAGAAATAGAGACCGTGAATTGGATGCAAAGAATGGAAACGAAAAGGACAATGGAGATTTACAAGAATGAGAAGAAAGAAATTAGACGGGAAAATCTGTACGATAACACAAAGGGCAGTGCCTTGCTGTTTGAGGCTCGAGCCGGTTGCCTAAGGACGAGAACATATCGGAACAAATATTCGGAACTAGATGAGACATGTGTATGCTGCAGTAAAGATCCAGAGACCATTCAGCACATCCTAATGGAATGCGACGGGATCCACCCAGCGAGAACCGTAGGTAACGTGCAACTACCAGAAGAGCTTGGGTTTAAAGTGGAAGGAAACATAAACAGATCAGCCGTAGAGATCAGCAAGAGACGATTAGAGTACTGGTGGAAAAAAAGCAGGGAAAAGATGGATACGACCTGATCTTTAAAAATCATAGGCAGCGGTACAAGGTAAATTTTTGAAAAATAAAAATAATGAGAGGTATACAAAAATGCTAGATAAAGAACATGTATAGTATACCTGATTAAATCAAGCAGGCTAGGTGACTATTTGTCGCCGGCCCTTTTCAAAGGGGATGCCAATAAATCATCATCATCATCATGGACAGTGAGACATCCACCCAATCGTAGCAATTGCTACAAAGAAAACCCATATGGTTTCCTCGAAAGAAAAGCCTCGCATTTGAAGAAAAATTCATCCTGGTCCGGGACTCGAACCTGGGAACACCGCCTTTCTGGGGCAGCCGCTCCACCATCTGAGCTAACCAGGCGGCTAGCAGATGGTAGGGAGAAGTCGAATTCATTGACAACTCCAAGCAAAGGCAAGTGATCGACGGAATAGTTCAGCGGAAACCAGCTTTGTGGAGAGAAGTAATTAAATGGAAAATGCGACATCCACCCAATCGCAGCATTCTGTGTGAGGGCCCGAGTTCGAGTCCCGGACCAGGACAAATTTTCCTTCAATTGCGACCCCTTCCTTTTGAGGGACCCGTATGGGTTTCCTTTGTAGCAATTTCTACGATTAGGCGGATGTCTCATTTTTCATTTAATTACTTCTCTCAACCTAGCGGGTTTCCGCTGAACTATTACGTTAAACACTTGCCGTTGCTTCGAGTTGTCGATGAATTCGACTTCGCTCTTCCATCTGCTAGTGGCTGCTCCGGAAAGGCGGTGATGCCGGGTTTGAGTTCCGGACTAGGACGAATTTTTCTTCAACTGCGGAGCTTTTCATTCGAGGAACTCATATGGGTTTCCTTTGTAGCAATTGCTGCGATTGAATGGATGTCTCATTTTCCATTTAATTAGTTTCTTACATGGAGGGAGGAAAGAACAGGCAAGCGCCCTCGTGTGTAGCAGATGAATGAAAGCCTGCAAACGAACGTAGGCTTTATTTTCGAATGGAACTTATATGCTAGTTGCAATGAAAACATTTTAATGGTTTCCTACCACAAATTGGATAAATCCCTGGATGGATGCATGCATATGGATAAAAAATATAACCAATAGTTTCTGCACAATCTGTGCTGTTTATTTGCAAGCAAGTGCCAGTTTAAAACAGTTTATTTGCAAGCAAGTGCCAAAGAGCCATCTCTCGTGAAGCTAAGTGGATGACGGTGTATTAGGCAGAGCACGGAGGATAGGAATTAGGCAAGGTGCTGAGGACGTTTGGCTGCCAGGGCTTTCCGGGCAGGGAGCTGACGTGGGTAGACTGGTTGGTCAGCGCTTATCATCCATCCTGACACAGATGTTTGAGCAGAGAGTTCGAAGGAGTTAATATTCCAACATGTGTGGCATCTTCTGTGGAAGGTGTTACATAGAAGATTTACAACAAACAAACTGCGCAGGATTCGTCCGTCTTGTGAACACCCTGCACCTAATCAACGTGGCACTTTAGAATTAACGAAGTGGAACAAAACTTATTACAACATAAAATGCCTAGTTTCGAATAGTGTAGATACAATTCGGCCTTCGTGTCAGTTTTTACATGTGAAATTCGAGATGTTGCGTCAGGAAGGCACTAGGAAAAATAGGAATTCATTATACGGAAAGCATCACTCCTCGCCGTGTGCGCTTGCGGGGAGTGATGCTTACCTAGAACAGTGAGAACAAGCCCGGATCCTCAGAATGACTAGCAGGATCAGGCAGCCCCCATGGCATGATAAAATCAAAGTCCTGGAATTTGGGTGAAATTCACAAACAGGGATTTACACGTGTTCTACGCTGGGTACTATTCAAAGGCTGTTAATAAATGAAGTTAGGGAATTACAGGCACTGTACCTTAGTCAGGGCTGTCTCAGTAGAATATATATCGCGTGATAATGATTGGGTTGGCAGCAGTTCATAGCATTCATCTTAATACAGTATAAAAGAATTGTCAACACAGCTCACAGCACTTCTGTTCAGCAAACATTGATGGATATATACCATAAATGTATCAGCAAGTAAATTCACGGGGGCAAAAAATAAAATAAAATAAGATAGCATATTTCAATGTTTCTTTCGGCTTCACGCTAACTTACTGCGATAGCAGCATTTTGCAGCATTGAAGAACACCAGTTTACTTTGAATTGCCAGCTTTTTCCTGAAACTGAGTTTCCACAATACGGGGAACTCGACAACGATCTGGCAGTTATATGAAAATGTATTCGTGTAAATAAATGGCATTGGAAAATATATATTATCACATTTGAAATGTAATCACTGCACATAAATACCTGTTTTAAATGTCTAGTCAACCTAAATTTATAATCCGCACATCACTACCTCGAGATTATAGCAGGCAAACGCAACATAACATTGCAATCGTCACGACAGACCGTGCTCCAGGCCGTCCGAAATCGACAAATCAATGCAATGCAGAGCAACATGAATAAAAAAATGGCAACGTTAAGGAAGTAACAAAACTATAATAAATGTTAAAACTTGAACAGTAATATGCACACAAATCGTGGAATTAAAGCGGCAAGAAAAAGCGCTTGAGTTGCTGGAGATCATTTTTAAGGCTCCTAGCAATCCCGAAATATACTTAATTGAATCTTGCATGTAAAAAAAAGAAGTCAATGCGCCGTTTCCTAATTCACTTCATGTAGCACCTTAGAAAGTTTGCAACATGCGCAAAACAAGTGCACTCACTGTTGTAATATCCTAATATCCATGTTCCTGTGTTCCCGAGTTCATCCCAAATCGAAGACGGTTGCCGCCAGTGCCGACAATTTTTTTATGCGTTTCCATTGCCTATAATTATTTTTAACACTCGCAGAACTCCGTGGCAACTTTGCTGCGTAATTTAAGATGTAGGCTTTGCAGAAGGAATGACGACCGCAGGCGAGCATTTTTTCATGATGGCAGTGCGTTGACAAGAACGGGCAAGTCAGCAAGCAGTCACGCCACCCGTCGGTATGCTAGCTATGCATAGAAGGAAAGGGTACGAGGAAAGGGTGAACGAAGAAAGGAAAAGGACGGAAAAGTTATGACGAAAAAAAAAGCGAAACAAACATTATGCACTAAAGACAGGCAAGGACGAGACGGTATCGACACGGACAAACGCAAACTTTAAATTAAATTTTCTTTCCGTCAGAGGAATCCATATAAGGAGTTTACTACACATGCGCAGCAATAAACAAACCCATTGACATATGAGCATGATTATTACGTCACCGGAACATGCCGCGCATGACCCTTTCTCCGTTGCTAAACAAAGAAATAGAAGTTTCACTAGCACATACGTTCCATCTCGAGGCAATATAAAACGGTTCCATCAGCTCTCTGGCAGTGCAATTTTTGATTCTGTGCAGAATGTTGATCCGCCAAAGTCGCGGAGCGCACATCCAAAATGTACAATGCGCCGGCAAATTCGCAATACCGTTGTTTCTTATCGAAAGCTCATGTTCCATTGCACGATCCGTAAAGCAGCGGCTAGTTTGCCAGATATACGGTTTCCCCTCCTTACTACGTTGTGCATTGGATTTTTTTTTTGCAGGCGCATTTCGGTAAAGCGGAGTGCCGAAATGTCCGTGTACCATGCGTGGGGTGCACGGGAAAAGAACAGAGGTAGTTAGGTTAAATGCCAAGTCCCCCACTACAACGTGCCTCATAATCATATTGTGGTTTAGGCACCTACAACCCAAGATATTAAGTTTGTATTGACTTTTTAAACAATAATTAAGCTTACCAAGTCGAACAAAAATGCATTTAACAAATCGGGAACAAAAAATTTGCTTGCTACAAGCCCTATGTTGTTCCGAAAAAGCCAACTTAGTAACCCATGTTGGCAAATCCACAGGAATGTCGGTCCAATAGTTCCGACCTTGATGAACGGCAGTGCTAATATTGTTTACTGCATGTGCAAATAGGGCCAGCGTTGGATCTCTATCAGAATGGTCCTGCCGATACTCGATCCACGCTGTTAACCTTAGGCCATGATTGGGCGAGGAATCAGAACGGCACAGCCCATATCGGAACCACGCCAACCTTAGGCCATCATTCGGCCAGGAAGTGCCAATACGTATCGAACGTTGGTCCGAGCTTACGTGCCGGCTGGGTCGTTTCCCACAATGTATGAGATCCACATGATTTCTTTAAGTGAAGCTTTCTTTGCGAGCCTCATGCGCGCCTCTCTTGTTGACAGTGGCTGCTGCCTGCTGCTGCTTGTGCCTTCTCGCCGAACAGCTCATACTCTGCTGCGGGATGGCGGCGCCATCAAGGGGCGATAGCTCACACTAGTTCAGCCACAACAGTAACATAGAAGGGGGAAGCCGGCCTGGGCTTGCGGGTCATCGGCCACTGGTGAAGAGGGCAAGGGGGCCGCATCGTGATAAGACGGGAGAGAGGGCACCAGGGGAGGCAGCCTCACGTTGCAGATGCGTTGCGCTATTTGGCTTCCACGTGCACGGTTGCATCTGCGCCTCCTAGAGGGGGTGTAGATGCGCCGAAACAAATGGTGCGGAAAGTAAGCTTTCCTCTTTTAATCCCGGTAACGCTGGTTGCGTTCACTAGTGCATTGCAATGTTTGCCAAGATGCTAGCTAAATTCGATTTGCACTCACATTGAATAAACACAAACATGTGATTCAGCACTCCTTATCCATTTAGACAAAGCTTAGTTGTATATATAGACTCCGACTACATCTCTTACATGTTTTTGAATTTGTTGATTGCTTGTTTTCTTGCAGCTCTCTTCGGTATATACATGGGCTGCGATGTGCCTGAAGAACACCAGAAAATAAGGCTAAAGGATGTGCGAAAGCACCTTGCGCAGAAGCTGGGCGACGTGCGACGGAAGTGATGACGTTTGTGCCGCAAACTTTGTGTACCGATTGTTTTACTAGCTGAAAACAAAAACAATTTCCGGTATTCAGAGGGACTTATTTCCTGCCAAATAACACAGGGCTGTGTATGTGCAGGCCTAATAGGCTTAGGGCATGAGCTTCACCAGGCCGATAAGCCGACAAGCATGTAGCCCTACAAGCCCATATGCCAGATTTCCGCATAGCCAACAGATAGGTAGCTTGTTGGAATATTGGACTGGGTAGGCTGTATCCCCGGTGACCATTAGAGTTACAGAACAGATACCAAGAGAAGGTGGGGTAATGAAGTTAGCAAATTTGCAGGCGCAATTTCGAATCAAGTAGCGCAAGACAGGTAAATGTAGGTTCCGGAGAGAGGCTGTCGTCACGCAGTGGACAACAGAAAAATGAGCGGCTGCTGGTGATGATGATGACATGCGTAATGGCTAAATAGTGCAACAGAGGTGTCCGGACTGATGTGTGCGGTAGACATAGTTCTACTAGCGGATACTGCAAGCGATTTACACACACTTGCGAATATGTGTGGCAAAGCAGCGACGAATCTAGGTCTTAGGTTTAATACTGAGAATCGGGAAATTATGATCTTCATAGAGGAGACGAGTAATGACGCGGTGTCCAATCAACAGCAAGTAAGACCCATCGTAAAGTAATAATAATACCTCAGCCTATTGAAAAACGAACGAAAGACTTACCCAAGCAGGCACCAAGAGAATCTGAAGATAAAAGCAAAGAGGAATGCAGCAATAATAAAACATAAAGTACTTTGGGGCCACAATAACTATGACATGGTGCGTGGAATCTGGAAAGGAGTAGTAGGTACTAGCGCTAGCGGTTCTCAAATGAAATTAGGGCCTAAAATTATGTAAGTTGTCGGAGCCAGACGTTAAGTAAAGATCGGTAGGGCGGTAGGCTTTGGGAGCCCACGGAAAAACCTCAAATGAGCCAGTGTAGGGCAACGTTCCTAGACATACTTCATTTTCCCAGCTCCACTCGAGATAAGGTCAAGTGGTGGCCTCGCGAACTAGTGGCGCTGCGATTGCGTCTTTCGTCACTTTTGTCGCTTTTGGTTTCGCTTGTGCTTTCACTTCTGTTTTCATTTCGGTGATAATGTATCACCCTCCGTGGTTGCTTCGTGGCTATGATGTTGGGCTGCTAAGCACGAGGTAGCGGGATCGAATGCCGGCCATGGCTGTCACATTTAGATGGAGGCGAAATGCTAAAACACACATGTACTTAGATTTAGGTGCACGTTGAAGAACCCCAGGTGATGGAAATTATACCGGAGTCCCCACTACGGCGTGCCTCATAATTAGATCGTGATTTTGGCAAGTAATAAGCCACAATTTCATTTCTTTTCGTGCTGTATGGTCTGTCGGTATATGGTGGTCGTATTTTTGCTGTCGTGTGATGTGAGGTGGTTTTGCGCCTCATATCATAAGGAGTTTCCTATGGTGTCCGGCGTTGCCCATGGCTGCCCCAGTGGCCACGCGCCTGCTGATGCTTGTGCTCCCTATTTTTTTCGCACCCCAACAACGGCAGATAGCTTTAGATATAGAAAGACATGCTGCGCCAAAAGGAAGAACGTCTCACAAGTAAGTCAGAAGTGTGTGAACGTCATGCTGACGACGACGATCGATAATTATAAACGTTCTATACTTCAACGAAAGCTACATTGATTCCTCACGGGAAATATCGACGCGGTTTCCCAGTGCGGTTACTCCATATAATTTTTCGTGGTATTTATGAACACCTCTCGAAGCCAAGAAATGTGATGCAATTGCGAAGTTCACCAAGAGAAGGAACACGAGTGTCGACAGGCACTTCGGCGGAGGCTTGAAGTGATGCGCTTCAGGTTTAAACCAATCGCGCTTAGAATATTGTTGTGCTTGCTTTCTAAGTATGCGCTACTGACTGTCATCAACATGCTCATGAACATGACTTTGCCTTCTGTACTCTGAAAGCTTCAATTCATTGAAGACAATGCCAAACAGCAGCGCTATGTGGATCATTTTACACGAGGCAACTCGTAGGTGTGCGTGCTTTGAGTTATGCAAGCTGTTTTCCTTGAAGAGTATCGCACCGATAATTTGCTGCGTGAAAGGCCGTAGCAATATCAATAAAAGCCTATTTCTAGCTGCCAGTGGCGCACCGAAAGGGGGGGGGGGTTCAGGGTTATAACCTTCCCTTGAGGCCGAGTCACCCCCCCCCCCCCAAACTACACCATGCGTCCAGCCCCACCAGTCCAGCGTGTACCTTCAGTGCTCTGTTCACATTGTCATTACAATTATTCAGGAGGTGGCTTGAGGTCCAATTTGCCTGATTGACAACGACACGCTATCATTGTCGTGTATATATTCATTTGCTTTTAAATTATTTTGAGTAAACCGCTGAAGAAATAGTTATCGTAATCGTCCTCGGTGTCCTCATTATTATAATCATTAGGCATTTTATTTGCTGTTGGATCCCTCTGGCTAAAGCAAGGAAATTGCATATTATGCAAAATACTTGCTCCTCCCACCCAAAAGAAACATTGAACCCCCCCTGACATAAATCCTGGGTGCGCTGCTGCTGGCTGCTACACAATCATAAAAATCCTAACTGAAGAGATTCTTAGAGAAGCACGGACGGCCTGGTAATTAAGCATGGGTGTGCATATAACATCTAGCCAAAACAAAATGGCGACATATAAGGGCATATGTGCGCCATACACAGTGCAGTGCAAAGTACTTACAGAAGTGCATGAACGGTATCTGCATCTGCAGAGGCGACTTCGTTCGAGCAAGCCTCCGAATACAACCCTCAATTGTCACGAGAAGCATGTACGTACGGGCAACATATGCTGAAGACAAGAACCTGTAGCTTCAAATGTACGTGATTTTCGACCCCCACAAGTTCCCATACATATGAGGTCCTTCATTGCCATCCTGATATATTCACTTTTGTTGAACGCGTACAGAATTCAAAATTTATTCGTCACGTGGTTGAGTGAATCCTGTATTTGGCCAAGTATTTTGCATGGAACGTCAGGCTAGAGAAACTATGTAGAGGCACTATCTGTGAAGGCCTGCATTTGGATGCGATGATTTAGAAACATTTACATGACCAATCAAATTTGTTTGTGGATCGCTTAGAGAGCATGGGCACGCAACCCGCCAGAAAAAAAGTTAAAGTACGGTAAGGAAGATGACGAACGTTGGCGCAAAGTCAGCAGCATCGGCAGCATCAAGCGCGCAGCAGAAGCTCGAGCGAGATGACTGTGCTCGGTGTATCCTACGACCGGCCGTCGCTACGAACCTCAATAAATCTCCTTTATAAGTGGTGGAGCCGTACGGCGTAACGTTCCACTCTACCATCCTGGAACTTCGTTCGCGGACGCTACGCTCCGCCATGCCGGACGCCGACCAGCAGACACTTCCATCGCCACCCGTCCCTTGCGCTGGCACCGTTTGCCAGCGGGAGCCTCCCATCTTCAGCGGAACCGATGACAACGACGGTGAAGAGTGCCTGTTATCCTATGAACGGGTGAGCGTTCACAACAAATGGAATGACTCGGACAAGCTGGCTTACGTGTCCTTCTATCTTGCGGGCATGGCCAAAAATCATGAGAGGGTTCAAAAATCATGAGAGGGATATCCCAATGTGGCCGGCGTTCAAGACGTCGATTACCGAAGTATTTGACCGACCCGCCGTCAGGAAACACCGAGCCGAGCAGCGTTTGCATACACGCCCACAGGACACGGGTGAGACGTTCACCACCTATTTAGATGTTCTCGATTTGTGCAGGCGCGTGAACGCTGCCATGAAGGAAGCGGAAAATATCAAGCAAGTCATGAAGGGAATCGATGATGACGCGTTCCAGATGCTTCTTGCCGAGGACCCGCGCACTGTTGGCGACGTTATCAACTTGTGCCAGAGCTATGATGAATTGCGTAAGCAGCGAGCTCAGACAAGGCGACATCCCACACCTAATGCCGCGTTACTCTGTAGCCTAACCAACGGCCCCAAACAAGCCTCCCTGATAACCGAAATCAAAGATTTCGTCCGCGAAGAAGCCGAACGACAGCTATCTCTGGTGTCCATCACTCCGGAGTCTGCCAGCACTGTGCCGTCTCCTCTCCGTAATGTGATTCATGAAGAGGTCGCGAAAGTGCTGCCAGCTGTTCACCAGCAAGATGCCGTGGCTACATCGGTCACTTATGCTGCGGTTGCTGCAATGGCCCCTCGCAGTGCGCCCGTACCACGTTTCCAGCAGCTTGTGCACCGGCCTCCTCCTCCCGTTCTCTGGGCCAGCACTGCCGACGCTAACCCGTGGCGTACGCCGGACAATCGCCCTAAATGCTTTCCATGTAGGTATCCCGTTCACGTCCCAATGTTCTGCCACCGACGATCGCAGGCATTCGATAACGATCGACGAGCGTCCTATGTGCCGCCCGATCCAAATGCGCCTTACGGACCCTTCGACAGACTGATCACCGTCCTCGCTTCGAACGCCTCCAGTCACCCTCACCACGTCGCCGATCGCTTTCCCCTATGCGTCAGCGACCAGTCTCTAACGAAGAGGAAAACTAGACGACGCAGTTCCTGATGCAAGAACTGCGCAAGTGTCGACATGCTGAAGTCCTCCTCCTTTACCTGCCAATGTTATTGATGTGTTTGTCGAAGATGTCGCTACAGTCTCCCGCGTCGATACCGGTACCCCTATTTCAGTTATGCATGCCAGGTCTTGCGGCTTGCTTGGTAAAGTGACGACGTCTTTGTCTGGTTTGTCACTTCGAACGGCAAGTGCTCTACCCATTCGCCCTACCGCTGCTTGTACAGCCCGTGTAACCATACAGGACGTTTTATACACGATTGAGTTCGTAGTTCTTTCATCGTGCTTCCACGCCGTTATTCTATGATGGGATTTTCTCTCACGCCACAATGCCATCATCAATTGCGCTCAGGCTGAGATTGAACTTTCCCACCTTGGTGACCTGGCCTCGGTCGATGCTCATCCTGCCACTAAACTTCCCCTGAAAGATGACACCTGTATTCCCCCGTGCTCTTCAGCATTCGTACCAGTCTCGTGTAGTGCTATATCCAACGGGACGGTCTTATTTATGCCCTCTCATCACTTTGTTACCCTAAAAGCGCTTCCTTTGCCCTTCGCAGCTCTTGACCTCGCCGCCGGTGTCAGCACGATGCTCATTTACAATACTCTTTTATCGCCGCTATCACTGCTCCGTCGCGAATCCCTTGGTTACGTCGAGTCGGTTGCATTAACGCGAATTGTCTCCGTCCTCGATGAAGTGCCTTCTACTGCCGTTCTTGAAATGAGTGTCCTCTTCGTAGCCGACTCAGCATGGAAAGATGTTTTCAGGCCATTCATCGCCGAAGATATGACACATTCGCAGCGATTAGAACTTCTCGCAATCCTTCAGCACTTTCGCCGTTCTTTCGACGTGGCGCAAACATCTCTTGGCCGTGCATCGACAGTCGAGCATCACATCGACACTGGCTCTCACTCACCGCTGCGACAAAGACCATATCGCGTGTCCGCTACGGAACGGCCCGTCATTGCAGAACAGGTCAATGACAGGCTTCGTCGAGGCGTCATTCAACCTTCAGAGAGCCCATGGTCCTCTCCCGTGGTACTCGTCACAAAGAAAGACGGTTCCATCCGTTTCTGTGTTGATTTTCGATGGTTGAACAGGATAACCCTGAAGTACGTCTTCCCATTACCACGCATCGATGATGCTCTGGACTGTTTGCAGGGAGCCGAGTTCTTTTCTTCGCTGGATTTGCAGTCAGGCTACTGGCAGGTTCCGATGGCAGAGGCCGATCGCCCGAAAACTGCCTTTGTTGCACCAGACGGCTTGTATGAATCCACCGTCATGCATTTTGGACTTTGCAAAGCACCTGCCACGTTCAAAAGAATGATGGATAATGTTCTGCCTGGCCTCAAATGGAAAATCTGTCTTTGCTATCTTCACGACATTGTGGTGTTCGCCCCTGATATCACAGCGCACCTGCTCCGCCTTCAGCCCGTATTCACTTGATTTACCAACGCCGGGTTGCAACTTAACCTGAAGAAATTCCGATTTGCTGCTCGTCAGCTCACAATTTTAGCCCATGTCGTGTCGAAGGAGGGCGTTCGTCCGGATCCCGAGAAGCTACGTGCTGTTACTGGGTTCCCAAAACCTACCACTATCAAAGAGCTACGCAGTTTCATCGGCCTCTGTTTTTACTTCCGGCGATTCGTTCGAAACTTTGCGTCAAATATATCGCCTCTCACGCAGCTCCTTGGTGGCTCTAGAGATCTCTCATCATGGTCTCCAGAGTGTGACGACGCCTTCACAACCTTGCGCCGTCTTCTCACGACGCCACCCATTCTTCGGCATTTTGACCCTCAAGTGGTGTAGGCCTTGGCGCTGTGTTGGCACAACGTCAGCCTGGCCACGCAGAATACGTCGTCGCATACGCGAGTCGCACGTTAACCAAGGCGGAGGCCAATTACAGCGCAGCAGAAAAGGAGTGTTTGGCCATTGTGTGGGCGCTTGGCAATTTGCGCCCATATTTATGCGGCCGATCTTTAGACGTAGTGACTGACCACCACGCACTATGCTGGCTGTCGACGCTAAAAGAGCCATCGGGCCGCCTTGCCCGCTGGGCATTGCGAATTCAAGAATAAGACATCCGCGTGGTTTACCGTTCCGGGCGAAAGCACTCCGACGCTGATGCGCTATCCCGATCACCGTTTCCCCCGAAGTCCAGCCACGACTCCTCCTGCGAGTGCACATAGTCATCTTTGGATTTTGACACTATTGCTGTTGCACAGCGTAATGATCCCTGGACTGCATCTCTGTTCAACCTTCTCTCAGATACGTCGAAAGTTCCAGCGTCACGAACGCTTCAGAGCCAAGTTCCTCATTTTGCGATTCGAGACCAGCTACTGTATCGACGCAACTATGCCCCAGAGGGACGCACATGGTTACTCGTCATTCCGAGAACCTTGTGATCAGAGATCTGCTCCTCGTTCCACGTCGACCTTCAGTATGGCCACGCGGGAGTCTTCAAGACCTACGAAAGACTTCGACATGGCCATTACTGGCGGGGAATGTACAATTTCGTTCGCAACTTCGTCCGCTCTTGTCATGAGTGCCAACGCCGTAAAGCGCCACCGCACAACTCCGCCGGTGAACTCCAGCCTTTACAATGCCCATCCCGATCCTTTGATCGCGTGGGCGTAGATCTCTACGGGCCACTTCCGTTGACTCCTACCGGCAACAGGTGGATAATCGTTGCGGTAGGCCACTTAACACGTTATGCGGAGACTGCTGCTCTACCAAATGCTACAGCGCAGGGGCTCGCCAATTTCATACTACGCCGTTTTCTCCTTCGTCATTGAGGTCCACGGGAACTTTTAAGCGACAGAGGCCACGCCTTCTTATCTGAAGTCATCGAAAAACTGCTTGCTGCATGCGCTATTGTTCATCGTCAATGCACTGCCTATCGCCCACAGACTAAGGGTACTACGGAACGCTTCAATCGAACTGTTGGTGACATGCTCGCCATGTACATCTCACCTGATCACTCTAATTGGGACCTAGTTCTGCCGTTTGTCACCTACGCCTACAACACCGTGACTTGGGCCACTACCGGATTCTCACCCTTTTACCTTCTTTACGGCCGTCTTCCTTCGCACACAATCGACACCGTTCTGCACTACCAGCCGAACCCATCCGAATGCCTGCCGATCGCGGAAGCAGCCAGACACGCCGAAGAATGCCGCCAGCTGGCCAGCCGATTCCCCTGTGACGACCAGAACCTTCAAAAACCCAGAAGTCGACTCCCACTTTTCTCCATGGCGCCCTCGTCTGGCTGTTAGTGCCATAGCGCACGCCTGGGCTCACTTCAAAACTCCTTCCGAAGTACGATGGGCCATACCACGTTCTCGAGAGAACATAACCCGTTAATTAACTGGTTGAGCCGCTCATGCCGCCGTCCGGCATGCGACGCCGCACCGCGAAGTCGTTCACGTTCAGCGTCTCAAGCCGTATCACTATTCTATCGTCCTTCCGGACAACCAAGTCGCCAGGATGGCTCCTTTATTTCCGCGGGGTCTTTGTAAGGAAGATGACGAACGTCGGCGCAGAGCCAGCAGCATCGGCAGCATCAAGCGCGCAGCAGAAGCTCGAGCGAGAGGACTGTGCTCGGTGCATCCTACGACCGGCTGTCGATACGAACCTCAATAAATCTCCTTTATAGTACTTTAAAAAAAGGTTGTCAAAGTAAATAAAAGATGAAGCAATGTTCGTTGCCAATTTTGTTCGTAGAAAAGAAAATAAACCTGCGACCCATGAATGTTCAGTTTTAAATTGGTTCCTGCCACTTCTTGCCGGTCACATTGAACGTACATCTCTTTATATCCGCAAGTGACTTTAAAAATGCATTCGCTCAGCTCCTGCAACAAAGTTCTTGTCGTCTTTATTACACATGGTAAAATAAGCTGTCAAATAAAATAAAACAGACTGATCAGGGCAACGTAGGCCTTCTAATTCCCAAGAAGTTGGATGGAAAGCAGAATCATCGCGCACGACCACTCATTTGCGCAATACAGATTTAGCTTCCAGGCACTAGCTACAGGTGTTTTTCGAGGTCGGTACAGGGCAATTTTTTTCACCTCAACCTTGGCATAAATTCTTGAGGTGGCAGATAAACTACATTCAATGACGAGCAAGCTTTACAGCGTAGTGGGCTAAACAATCCATCGCAGCAATCATACAGCAGACTAAGCACGTGTATGAAGAGAGACGCGACCGCACGCAAGACACACTGACGCCCTGACAATGATAGGGCACAGTGAAGTCTGTTACTTAGGCGTGGCAGGTTTGTCACAAAGCTTAAAGTGTATAGCTAAACTCCATGTACCAACGGGCAATCACCAGAGACCAGGCTGGTCAAATGAAGCATAGCAGCAGGAGCAGATGATACGAGGCGCGTGACGAAGGACCCGACTGCAGCGCCGGTAGTTCGAGCGATAACCGCTGCGTTCATACAGTCCAGTGGGCGCGCATAGGGAGCTGTAAAACTAAAAGGATCTCTAAGAACGTTGGTGCAGTGTGACATACTGTCAACTGTAGTAGTGGGCGTAGGGCAAGCGCAGAGGCGCAAGAAGAAAGAAGTGCGCGTGCTAACCGCCCCGCTCGATAGCTGCCTCTCGCTGCCGTTTTCGCCAGAGCCCCAGCCGTCCCAATAAACGTCGTCAGCCCCTTTTGAAGACCCGTGGCAAAGTGGTGGAGGTGCGGGGTATTTCTCACTCATGCCACAGACTCCTCCTGGGAGCAGAAGCACCAGCCCTGTGTTAGTCCATACTCCCGTCCATCGGACCAGCCGCAGGATCCGGGGACTGCCCCCTGAAGACACCGTAGTGCTTCAGACTACCTCAACCGGTATGGAACGTGCAATGACGAACCGGTATACACTTCAGAACCCGCTGGTGCCGAAGTCGTTCCATGGCGACATATTCGAAGACGTCGAAGACTGGATGACCGACTTCGAGCGCGTCGCCGAATACAACGAATGGGACGACGCGACTAAACGTAGGAATGTCTACTTTTGCCTCGAGGACGGCGCGCGTACATGGCTTCAAAACCGTGAGGAGCAACTGACGTCGTGGCGCGAGTTCCGCCGTCATCTACTGGACACTTACGCCAGTCCCGATCGCCGCGAACGAGCCGAACGAGCAATTCAGGTCCGCGTCCAGCTTCCCAACGAAAGCGTTACCGTGTTCGTTGAAGATATGACGCGCCTCTTCAGACGAGCAGACCCTGGAATGACCGAGGACAAGAAGTTGCGTCACCTGATGCGAGGGGTGAAGGAGCAGCTCTTCGCTGGTCTGGTGCGCAATCCTCCGAAGACTGTCGCCGAATTTCTATCCGAGGCGGTCAGTATGGAGAAGACGCTTCAGCAGCGCTCTAACTTTTACGAGCGGCAAGTGAACGCGACTACGGACATGTCCACGGCCATCGGAAGCCACAATGACAACCTTCGAGACCTCATCCGCACCGTTGTGCGCGAAGAGATACTGAAGGTTTACGGCACCCCACAAGCCACGGTGAGCTCCATTGCGAGTGTAATAAGAGATGAAGTGCACCAAGCGCTCCGGTCCACCGTTCCTTTTCCTAACACCGCGCCTGCACCTTCTGTACACCACCGTGCGACCTACGCAGAAGTCTTGCGACAGCCTGCTTCGTCCCCGCCGCTGTTTGTTCAAGCCGCTCATCCGGTTGCACTCCCACAAGCCCAACCGGTGCCATACATGGAGGAACGACGCACTCCTCCACCGTTTCCCCATGCCGCTTCTCCGGTTGTGCTTCCGCAAGAGCGACCAGTGCATTACGCCGATGATCGACGCATGCCCCCTCGGAAGTCAGAGGTTTGGCGCACTCCGGATCGCCGTCCTCTGTGTTTCCACTGTGGTGAGGCAGATCATTTGTACCGCCAGTGCCCATACCGACGCCTGGGGTTGCGGGGCTTTTCTGCCTATTCGCCGTCACCCCGACTGGGCCAACGACCTCGGGGCATTGAGGATTATCTGGCTCAGCAACGCATGCCACCGCCTACCGGGCGGCAGTCACGCTCGCCGTCGCCAAGGCTATTTTCACCATCGCCCCAGCGGTATTCGAGCGGACGGTCGCCAAGTCCGCGCCGGGAAAACTAACTACAGCGACCTTTGGGGGCGAGGCCGCTGGCAGTCGACGCGCTGAAGACCTCCGATCGACGCGAGTAAACAAGGGTACCGGTACGCCATCAACTGAACGGAATGACCGGCTTTCGCTCGACATACCGGTGGTGATCGACGGTTACGCGGTTAGCGCTTTAGTGGATACCGGAGCGGACTATTCTATATTAAGCGGGAAGATGGCGACGTTTCTGAAGAAAGTAATTACACCTTGGCATGGCTCGCAGATTCGTATGGCTGGCGGTCACGTCGTTACTCCACTGGGAACCTGCACGACAAGAGTTCGGATTCGAGGATCGACATTCGTGGCGAGTTGCCTTGTCCTACGCGAATGCTCCCGCGACGTCATTCTCGGAGTTGACTTCCTGCAGGAATACGGCGCTGTTATTGACTTACGGGGCGGTGTAGTCACCTTCTCAGCCGACCAAGCAATCGACGCAAACGACGACAAACGACGTGATGACGCGCTACGTGTTTCCGCCGAAAGTGTTACGCTTCCTCCACGAGCCAGTGTTCTAGTCGAAGTGATGTGCGGTGGAATGCGCGAAGGTGGAGTGGTGGCAGAAAGTAACTTAGCGCATCTACTGACACAAGGTGTTTGTGCGGCCAGGAGTGTGCTACAGCTTCGTGATGGCCGATCTAAGTTGCTAGTCACCAACTTTAGTAATGAGCATCGACACCTCTTCCGCGGTACTTCGATAGCGTTTGCCAAGAAGTGGAACACGTAGCTGAATGTTTTGCCCCTGAACCAGTGAGGCTGGCTCACAAGTCACTGGGCACCGTCGACATTAATCCCGAGTTATCTAACGACAAACAGGCAGCACTGCACGAGCTCTTGCTTGAATTCAGGGCATGCTTCGCAAGCTCGTCTAAGGCACGCCAGACTTCGGTTACAAGGCACAGGATCATCACATGCGACGACGCACGCCCGATACACCAGCAGCCTTACCGCGTATCGGCAAAGGAACGCGCGGCGATTCGTACGCAAGTACAAGAGATGCTTGAAGATGGCGTGATCGAACCTTCCAACAGCTCATGGTCGTCTCCGGTCGTTCTTGTCAAAAAGAAAGACGGAACGCTACGCTTTTGCGTCGACTACCGGAAGCGCAACAACGTAACTAAAAAGGACGTGTACCCACTGCCACGTATCGACGACTCGTTAGATAGACTGCGGCGTGCCCAGTACTTTTCGTCACTCGATTTGAAAAGTGGATACTGGCAGATCGAGGTAGATGAACGAGACCGCGAGAAAACTGCCTTTGTGACTCCCGACGGCCTTTACGAATTTCGAGTGCTCCCTTTCGGTTTGTGTTCAGCCCCAGAAACTTTCCAGCGAATGATGGATACTGTCCTCGCTGGATTGAAGTGGCAGACTTGCCTTGTGTATCTTGACGACGTAGTTGTCTTTTCTGAAACATTTGAGCAACATCTTCATCGCCTGCGGCATGTGCTAGAAGCGCTCCGATCGGCTGACCTCACGCTTAAACCAGAGAAGTGCCACTTCGGTTATGAAGAGCTCAAGTTTCTCGGACACGTCGTCAGCGCCAAAGGAGTTCGGCCCGATCCCGACAAGCTTGCCGCTGTAGCAGCTTTTCCTCTTCCTGCCGACAAGAAGGCCGTCCGACGCTTCCTGGGCTTGTGCGCGTATTATCGCCGCTTCATCGACAACTTCTCGAAGATTGCGGAACCCCTGACTCGCCTTACCAGGGATGACACGCCATTTGCCTGGACGAATGAGCAACAAGCGGCCTTCGCTGAACTACGCCAACGCATGCAGTCAGCACCCGTCCTGGCACATTTCGACGAAGAGGCTGACACCGAGGTGCATACTGACGCCAGCAACATCGGCCTTGGCGCAGTACTCGTCCAACGTCAAGACAGCATTGAACGAGTAATAGCCTATGCTAGCCGCTCGCTGTCCCGTGCCGAGGCGAACTACACTACTACAGAAAAAGAGTGTCTCGCGGTCGTCTGGGCGATCACGAAGTTTCGCCCTTATCTCTACGGCCGTCCCTTCAAAGTGGTGACAGACCACCATGCTCTATGTTGGTTGGCGAACATACGCGATCCTTCAGGACGGCTGGCACGGTGGAGCTTGCGGCTACAGGAATTCGACGTCACCATAGTTTATAAGTCTGGCCGCAAGCACGAAGACGCCGACACGTTGTCGCGTGCTCCCGCCGAATCTTTCAGTCGACAGTCAGAGGACGACGACGGCTTCCTGGGCGCCCTTACTACGTCGGACTTGGTCAAATCGCAGCGTGACGACGCTGAAATTCGACCTCTCATCGACCACTTAGAGGGCCGTGATACAACCATACCACGCCATCTGCGTCGCGTCTTGACGTCCTTCTGTCTACGAGACAATGTGCTGTACAAGAAGAACGCCCGCCCGAATGATCGAGCCTACCTCCTAGTAGTTCCCAAAGACTTGCGGGACGATATTCTTTTCGCTTGCCACGACGAGCCTACATCTGGCCACCTCGGCTCCTCACGAACGCTTGCTAGAGTGCGCGAAATGTATTACTGGCCCGGACTTTCAGCAAGCGTCAAGCAGTATGTGAAAGGCTGCCGTGAATGTCAGCGACGAAAGTCACCACCCCTGAAGCCCGCCGGGTTATTGCAACCCATTGAACCACCTCATAAGCCATTCGACCAAGTCGGCTTGGACATTCTTGGGCCTTTTCCTCTGTCAACCGACGGCAACAAGTGGGTGATTGTCGCCACTGACCATTTAACCCGCTATGCCGAGACAGAGGCGCTCCCACGAGCCACGGCTTCTGAGGTAGCGCAGTTCTTCATGTGTCACATTGTATTGCGCCATGGTGCCCCAGCCACTGTTATCACAGATAGAGGAAAGGCGTTCACGGCACAGCTCACGGACGAAATTTTTCAACTAAGCAACACCAGGCATCGAAAGACGACCGCTTACCATCCGCAGTCCAACGGCCTTACGGAGCGATTAAACAAGACCATCACAGACATGATCTCTATGTACATCGACGTCCAGCACAAAACATGGGATCGTATCCTGCCTTATGTGACCTTCGCGTATAATACCGCCGTACAAGAAACAACGCGCTTCACACCATTTCGCCTTGTCTACGGCCGCGAAGTACAGACGATGCTGGACGCTATGCTTCCGTGCCACGACGCCGAGAACCTAACTACTGACGCCGAAGAATTTGCTCAGCGCGCTGAGGAGGCTCGCCAGCTCGCGCGGCTGCACATCGGTGAGCAGCAACACGCAGATGCACGGCGCTATAACATCCGTCACCGGCAAATGCGCTACAGTCCCGGCGCCCAAGTGTTGGTGTGGACCCCTGTTCGCCGCCGTGGCCTTTGTGAAAAGTTGCTCAGCCGGTATTTTGGCCCGTACAAAGTGCTGCGCCGCATTAGTGACGTGAACTATGAAGTCGTTCCTGACAGTGCGGCGCAAACACGGCGCCGACAACCACCTAGTTCTGACGTAGTTCACGTCGTACGCATGAAGCCTTACGTTGCACGTTAGTGATTTTTACGCGCCCATTTGCACCTAATGCACTTACCTCTTCGTTTCTAGAGAGGTAGAGAATTGTTTCTAGCTACGCTGCTGTAGCTCTCGCTGTGTTCTGTGCGCGAGCATTTTCATTGAGCGTGTGTTTTTTTTTTTTGTTTATGTTTTTTTTTTCCTTTCCCACACCACTTCTTGAGCATCGAGCCCATGCTCTTTCCGAGGAAGGGGGGAAATGTCACCTGTAGTAGTGGGCATAGGGCAAGCGCAGAGGCGCAAGAAGAAAGAAGTGCGCGTGCTAACCGCCCCGCTCTATTACGTTTGTGCGAGGTCAATCTTACTCTTCAATAGATTTTACATTCTGTGGCCCGAGTCTTTCCGTAACTTCTTGGTCGACTGTTGAGTGTTCGACAAACAGTGATCACCTTCCAATAGTATTTGAAGTTGCCCATCCTGTAACATTTATGAGTGACCAGGTTCGAACTTTTATAAACTACGACATTTTTAAAAAATGCTTACGAAATGCCCTTTCATCTCTGTCTGATGCGCCTACAGAACAAAAAACCACGATTATTTGTTCCGCTTTGGAAAACTCTCAAAAAAAGGCTCAATTTGAGATTAGATTGAATAAAAGAAATTCTTACAGCCCTTGGTGGAATGAAGAATGCACCCGAGACTACAGAAAGAGAAAAGCTGCTTGGAAAAAATTATTACATAACCAGAGTCCGCAAAATTGGAGTGACTACAAATTTTTTCGAGCAGTCTTTAAACATACAGTTTCAAAAGCCAAAGATGAATTCGACTGTAAGCATTTTGATTTCCTGTCTAACAATAAAAATAAGCGCGCATTGTTCCGATTTCTCCGCAGTAGAAAAGTTCTTCCGCGTCAAATTAATATTGACTCTATAATCTTAAGTAGCGTTGAAATAAAACAATCACTAGAAGAAATTGCGCAGGTATTGGAGCTTAGATTTTCTTCCGTATTGCCAAGTTGTTCTCGCTTACGTAGGGCATCAGATGATTTTACAGAAATCTCTATGTTGGAATTGGCTGAAATTGTGGAGCGGCTTCCAGATTCAGCTCCCGGCGTGGATGGGGTAACATCTGCTATGATCAGAATCTTATTTAAGGAAGCTTCTAATGACCTTTTAGCTGTTGTAAATTACTCAATTCGGTTTTCATGGATTCCGTCTGCGTGGAAAATTGCTAAAATCATCCCAATTCTTAAAAATCATGGGGAAGGATATACAATAGATAATATTAGACCAATTGCCCTAACCTCAAATTTGGTTAAATTGATCGAAAGAATTCTATATGCCCGTATGATTAAATATATACAGCACAAAGACTTGCTTAGCCCCTGCCAAATTGGATTCCGACCATCATGTTCCATTTGGCATGCTCACGTGGACTTAGAAAGTAGAATAAAATTAGCACGGCGACAGAGGCAAATAGGTGCTCTCGTGACGTTAGACATTTCCAAAGCATACGACAGCGTTGAACACTTAATCGTATTAGATATATTGCGAAGTCTAGAGATTCCAAATTATTTTTCAAACTGGATGGATGAATTTTTGAACGGAAGAACATTTTACTGCTCTCTAAGAGGCTTTTCCTCGAGTATTTATAGTTAATCACGTGGTGTTCCTCAAGGAGCTGTCACTTCACCATTACTTTTTAACATTCTGATGTGTTCCATTCCTCTTCATCAAGATGTACAAACATACGTATACGCAGATGACATTGCTTTCTTCGCATCAGACAGTGATATCCACTCTCTATATTATCGACTACAAAACTACCTCTATGCCATAGAAACCTGGTTAAACAAAATTCGCCTTTCACTTAACGTTAGAAAATGCTCGATATTGGTTTTCCCTCTTAACAATCCTGTTAGCATATCGCTATCTTATCGTCTCGAGACTATACCTCAAGTGGAGTCTGTGAAATATTTAGGTGTAGTATATGACGGTTCCCTCAGCTGGCTCGGCCATATTGACCAAATAGTTAAAAAAGGAGTGAGAGCCGTTGGTATGCTTCGTAAGCTGTTCAACAGTCGGTCCGGAATGCGGAGAGATCCACTTTTAATGATATATAAAATGTATGTGCGGCCCATTTTAGAATTTGGATGTGTATTATTTTCCGGTGCGCCAGCTTATAAATTACGTCTCCTTGTTCTGCTTGAGCGGGAAGCCCTACGAATGTGTTGTGGATTACCCAAATGTGTTGCCAATAACATACTACACCAAGGAGTCAGGTTGCCCTCAATATTGTGTAGATTTTGTTTACTGACGGTGCAAACAATCTTAAAATTGTATGAATCCCCTATTACAAGATTAGAATACATATTCATTTCCCAGCCTGCACTATTCTTCGGAATACACTGGCCTCGTTTTCATACACCCCAGGTGGTCTTCGTACAAACATTAATCAATCCCTTAAATGTACGTATCTGGGAGGTGCCGCCTATTTGTGATGTGCGAGAAAACCTACAAATCATATATGATGACATCTACCCAAACAACGCAAAACTCCTTTCTTATAATATATTAAACGGCCTATTACAAGACCATTTATTAAGTTTATCAATAAGTACGGTCATTGCGACAGACGCCTCACAGTGTGAAGAAAAATCTGGAATTGGCATTTTCTCTCCTGCTCTAAATTGGTCATTCGCAATCAGGATTCCGGACTTCTTTTCCGTATTTCTGGCTGAATTTCTAGCTGTAGTTCTAGCCCTACGCAAACTAAATTCATCAATATCAGCGGTAGTAATAATAACAGATTCTTTATCTTTATGTTCCTCGCTCACAGCAAATAGTGTCACTAACCTTTTACGTACATTTCATTTTCTAGTACCGGCCCACATAAATTTAATTAGATTGCTTTGGGTGCCTGGACATAAAGGATTAGTCATGAACGAAATGGCTGAGTCTCGCGAGAGCGGCCCTAAGTGGCCCTGTATTACGATTACTTCCTACAATAGCTTACCTAACGGCTACTAGATTCAGGAGATATTCAATTATTCAAGACTTCTTGAACCCGGCTGTAGCAAATTTTTCAGAATATCGACACCTCCTATTCCCTTGGCCCAAAAATTCCTTTCACACCAGAAAAACTGAAGTCATCTTTACCCGATTACGTTGTCGGGTACCAATATTAAACTTCTATCGTCACAGGGCTGGTCTGGTGCCCTCCCCTCTGTGCCCATTCTGTGGAGAAGATGAAACAATAGATCATTTTTTCATATTCTGCCGACGTTTTTCTTCCTTAAGGAAAAATATTCTAGAATCAAAATTTACACAGCTTGGTTTAAGTTTTTCTATTCTAAACATCCTTTCTTTAGGAGCCTCCTCTCTTGGAAAGTGCCACAGGGATATTTGCTCAGCCGTGGAGGAATTTATAAATGCTTCAAATAGATTTTCTTGAATTCTTAAATATTTTATTTTTGTTCATTTTCTCCATTTAGCTTTACCGATTTTAGTATTAAAAAAGATTGCCTAATCCCACCCAAATCTTGGCCAATCCCCCGCAGTGGGTATGCGCCATCAGATAAGGCATACCATACCATACCAACCGCCCCGCTCGATAGCTGCCTCTCGCTGCCGTTTTCGCCAGAGCCCCAGCCGCTCCCAATAAACGTCGTCAGCCCCTTTTGAAGACCCGTGGCAATACGTTGGGCCTCGTTCGAAGTCAAAGAAGCGCAGGGCAAAATTCGTCTTGAAGTAAGAGCCAGGAACATGGACCAAAATAAATGAGCGGCTAAAGTGTACAGGTATCTTTACCTAAAAAGCATTGACACAAAATGTCGGAAGCGCTGATAGAATTCGTCAACCAAGTACAGGGCAATTGAGAGTGTAAATAGACAACCAAGAGTCATTAGAAAGAAAGGGGCAGGTACATAGACAATGAATTGGATGCAAATAATGGAAACGATAGGAGACCATAGAAATTTACAAGAATCAGAAAAAAGAAATCAGAGAGGAAAACCTGTACGACAACAGAAATAGAGGTACCTTGCTATTTTAGGCTCCAGGTGGTTGCCCGAGTTCAAGGAGTTTCAGATTCGCCTGAAAAGGGGAATCATCGATTGCAATAGCAAACTAATGGACAGCTATATGAAGTAACGATAATCCTTTATCGGCCGTATAAACATGTAAACATAGGCTAACTAAACTAAGACTAAACTAACGAAATTAAGCATTTTATCGCGCGCACACATGAACGCATCTCACTCGATGACTGCAGAAACTCGCTGTCAGAACGCTGTAGTGAATAACGGCGGCAGCGAGCGAATTGATCTTCGTCCCGCCGCTCGCATCAATGCGAACTAAGCCCCAAAAACACAGCGCAGGGAGAAAATACTCTGGCCTCGCCGCAGATGAATTTCAAGATACAGCCGCCGACGCGGGAGTGCGTGGCGTAGTAAGCTACAACCTCCCACCCTACCCTCCCCGCGGACGGAACCTTGCAGCCTGGCGGGCGCGCGCGGTCGCTCGAGTGGCACGGAGTAAAACGCCTACTCCCTCCCCCCCACCTCCCTCGCTTCTCTCGCTTGCGTGCGGGAGATTGAGTCGCGATCGCCGGCTCACCCTCGCACGCTTTCACTTGCACATAGAGCGTACGGCGCGCGGCGACGGTTTTATCGCCCGTGGACTTTGTATGGAACCTCACAGCGACGGCGACGGCTGAAATGCGCCTGGAGTGTCCACGTAATTGCTATCGCAATAAAACACACCAGAGCAAATACTGGCAACAAAATGAGGCATGTGTATGCTGCAGCGAAAACCCGGAGACCACTCAGCACATCCTAATGGCATGCGATGGGATTCACCCAGTCAATGCCGTAGGTAAAGTACACCTTTCAGAATTGCTTTCCTTTCAAGTGGATGGAAGTATCAACTGGCCTGCGGCCTAAATAGGCTAGAGACGCTTAGAGTATTGATCTAAAAAAAAGTGTGGCTCCAATCCACGCTGTAAAGGTGGTTGTACAGCGAAGCTGTAAACAACACCCACAACGATTACCCTATTGTGACGTCACTTGAATTCACACACGTGGCTCTACAAAGAGTGAAACCAGAGGCAAGTGAAATGTACTTAACCACACCCTTTATTAGTTCGCAACGACATTATATTGACGCTGTTCTTCTGGCGGCTTTGCTTTCCGTGGTCTACCCGTGGTAGCCTGGAATGAACTTGTAGCGACAGCAGCATCGGCGTCGCATGTTAATTACGTAGACGCACGCGTCTGCACGAGGCACGAGCGGCTGGCACCCACCTGCACGGGCTAGCGTTCCGATACATTAAAAAATGCTACGCTAAGTGATCAGCGGCCGGTTTTTCCTCTCCCGCGAGAGCCTGAGACTTTACCGGTCTACGTGGTGGCTCGTCGCCATAAACTGAAGGAGTTACTAGACCATGGTGACGTCAGCACGTGATTTCTATGCTGTTGGTTACTTTTCTACTCAGAGTAGCTTACGCAACCGTAATCGTTACCGGGAAGCACACGCGGGAGAAGTAGCGCTGTAAACGACACTCACAACAATTACCTATTGTCACGTCACTTAAGTTCACACATGTGGCTCTACAAAGAATGAAACCAGAGACACTGGTTTGAAGAGGGTTTTGAATAACGTCAACCCCTTTGGAAGCAGCTGCAAACCTAGTCTTTACCGGCACGCGTCGGAGAGAGTTTCCATTGTTCACACGCGCTTTATCATGAATGCTGTGGTCTTGATGCTTGTTTTGTGGTTTTTCTTTTGAAAACGAGTCCTGAGCTGTATGCTGTATGCCTGATTTCAAAAGAGATATGGTGTTTGTATTCACTTTTTAGCGTGGAGTTTTTTGCTGACGCCAACGACACGAAAATTTCCTTGGCTGGTAGAGGTATACAGCTTCGCTGTAAAAGTACGGAAGAGATTGATACGACGGGATTTCGTACAGGAATAAATAGCAGCAAAATGTGGATAAATAAATTTTTAGGGAGAGAAAGAGGATTAGATATGTATACAAAAATGAAAAGAGTGAAACACATCTAAAGCATACCTGAGTAACTTCAGCAGGCTAGGTGACTATTTGTCACTACCCCGTTTCAGTAAGGACGACAATAAATCATCATCATCATAATCACGCATCATAATGGGTGAAATATAAGTCCTAGTGCAGTAAACGCCTCCTTTCGACGGGGACACTACGTTATGTCGCTATTTTGTTTCAATGCTAACGCATTACCGTTGACAGTAGTCTTGAGATTGGTTGTGCCGCAAAGGCAAGAGCTTAATGCTCTTGCCTTTAGAGAAGTTGAGTTCAGAACTAACATATTGCCGAGGCCTGACATCCCATTTTTTCTGCACAGCGTCTATTGTACAATAGGACCAGGTCACTCCATTCGATACATTAAGTGAATTGCGGGAAATATTCAGCTCAGTTAGTCAGATTTAGATGACACATTCCGTAGTAAAACATAAACTTTCCTGAGCCAGGGCCCATTTCTACTTACAATGTGTTGGTACGTTCCACAAGGAAAGTTACGCTGATATTTTTCCAATTTTGTTGTATACGGCAATGGAAATCAATGAGCATTACGTTGTGACCACCCTAAAAAGGTAAGTTGTGATTATGACGCGACGAGAGTTCATGAATTGGCGTCTAAACGCACCTGTGAGATGTTATGTGAAGTGCCTGCCAGAGAGCGAAGAACATAATACACGAATTTCGGGAAGAATATTACACTGCCAGTGAATCATTATTGGACTGGACGCCAAATAAGTGATAAAAAGGATGATTCGTAAAAATGGGTTTAAAATGGAAGGTAACTGTCGCCCATGGCAAGTTAGCTCCATTTATTTTGCAATATCTATATTCGTGCTACCGGTAATCTATAAACCACTACAAACAAGATAGATCAGAAAAACGTTAGTATTTTACTTTGTGAGTCTTGGAAACTTACATGGAATACAAATTATTACTGGCATAGTGTACATTCTCAAATTACGACCGCATACAAGGTTATAAGAGCCACTAGCAATGGCGAAGGATGCAAAGCTCTCTGGTGTCATGCGACCGACAGTGGCATTCTGTTCAGTTTCTCGTGGCACCACCTCCTATGGCGAGAGCCCTGACGCGTCGCTTGTACAGGACAGTCGAGACGAAGCAATCACATACGGGTGAAGTTTCGCAACGTGCACGATAGCTGAGGGCGGTAGCGTAGACTACACTATGTAAAGGACTGATTGAATTTCGCTTATAACGTCGGTGACTTGACGTAACACTCTGTAAAGACCATTGCAGCGATATATATGGTTTTTTTGAGACACTTATGCGGCGGAACCGAGACTAAAGTAACACGAAAGAACCTTGCATTCGAAGCTTCGCCGTCGACTTAAGAAAGTCCTCACGCCACCCACGTTACCGCTCATCCGGGTCGCCGATGGCGTAACGCTTCCCGTCCTTGGTATGCGCTCCGTACGAATAGGTATTACAGGCCGCTGTACGACTGTAGTACTTGCCATGCTCGAGCACTGCTTCCATCAACTCATCCTGGGCATCGACTTTCAATCTGCCCACGGCTCTTATTCATTGCGAAAACGCCTTGCTTCAGCTTGACCCCGCTGCTATGACGCTCCGACCACACGTCAACCGCGTTTCAGTTCTGTGGATTACATCTGTCCAGCGCCTCAATTTTTACGTATGTGAACCTAATGTCTCTCTCTTAAATTTCCGATGGTGACTGCGTCCTGACTCCAATTGTTGACGTTCTGTTGGCCAGAATTGCCGCCGTTCCACATACCATTCTCATTGTTACTAAAAACCCCGCGTCCCTTCCCACCTTAGTGGTGGCCTACATGAAACGGCGCCTGACAGCAACTTCCCAGTTTAAATACTTGCCAGGAAAGACATGGGGGATGTCAGTAGACGCAATGCTGAAACTCTACAGAGCTCTCTTTCTCGGTTTTTTAAGATATCGTCTACCTGTACTGAAGAACACTTGCAAGACAAATATTCGTGTTCTGCAGGCAGAACAAGCTCAAGCACTCAGAGTTTGCCTTGGTTTACCCAGATGCCCGTCAACAGAGGCAACTATTGCGATTGCTCGGGACCATACGATGCAAACTCACATTACGGTGGAAGCCATGAGAACGCACATCAGACATTTTGCACGCGCCCCCTATCACCACCTTGCAACACTACCTTCAGACCGGCGCCAAGCATCGTTCTCTAAAACAAGTACAACGACAAACTTCCCTCGCGCTTCACCGCTGCATCTAAACCATCGATACCCCCTTGGTGTCTTATTAGCCCCACAGTACATCTCAGTGTACCAGGAATCAAGAAAAAATCTGAGCTGTCGTCACCTGTCCTGAAACAACTGTCTCTGCTTCTTCTACACGAGAGGTATGCGGACAGTGTACATATTTATACTGATGGTTCCACAAACCTCCAGTTTTAATCCGGTGCAGTGGTTGTCCCAGCAAGAGCTATTACCATTAGCTTCAAAACTGACCACCCAACGACATCGACATCTGCGGAACTAGCTGCTCTTCGTGCTGCACTTCGTTTCGCCAATCGGGAGTCACCTCGACAATGGTCAATCTTCAGTGACTCAAAGGCAGCCCTACAATCTGTGCTATCAGCTCTGTGTCGTGGGCCATACGAACAGCTCGTATTCGATATTAGATACTTACTCCATACATCACAGGAGAAATCCAAAATAAAAAAAAAGATGGCTGACTAATGGAGTAGCACACAAGGAATGAGGATTATAAACAGGGATAAGGTGCCTCAGAAAGGCTGGCCAACGTTTCGATAGGAGGACCTATCTTCGCCAAAGGCAGCCTCGTCATCCTCGGCGGGTTAGTTTTAAAGGGTTAGTGGAGTGACGTCACGTCGATGTCCGCTGTGGCTGGCTGTAAAGGGACAGACTGAAAAGAAAATGAGCGCCGGCGCTTGACTGACTAGGCGCGGTTTCTAAGACGAGGGGACAAGAGCGGGAGAGCGAGAAAGTGGCAAAAAAATTATAAAAAAGAAAAAAAAACCGTCAGAGGGGGTTGGGGGAGCGAGAGGCGAGTGAGCGTTCGGAGGAGTCGTGGTCGGCGTGCGTTTGGGGTCCCTGAAGAGCCGGTCAGTGTGCAGGTCACAATACGAGTTGAAAGCATGACTTGAGTAGCGTAGCATCAAGGCATCGGGTAATTTTGTGGTTGACAGGGAGCAGCTTGGTCCGTCAAGGGACGTTAGCCTCACTAGTTCGCCCTAGGCGTCGTCGCGGCGGTATACAGAATTGGCGAGACCTTATGTGGTCAAGGCGCCGAAAAAGGTATCCTGGCGTCTGGGATTTTGGACTGTCTCGGTGTGGATCTTGTGTGAAAAAAAACCGGCGCAGGAGGGTGACAGTGTAGAAAACATATAGTTAGAAATTTAAACATTGGGGGGGGGGGGGGGGGGGAGACAGGTGTACCTGGAAAAGCGCGCGTATGGTTGATCAATGCGTAAAAGCATGGAGGACGATAATCAATTGAGTGGTAGGGGAGATGCAGGGAAGAACTGGAAATGGAAGCATAGGTGCGGCTGAGGGGAAAAAGAAAAAAGAAAAGAAGAAAAAAAAACTATAAAAAAACCGGCACAGGAGAGTGACAGCGGAACAAATATAATTTGAAACATGAACACTGAGGGGACAGGTGTACCTGGAAAAGCGTTCGTATGGTTTATCAATGAGTAAAAGCATGGAGGAGGATAATAAATTGAGTGGTAGGGGAGATGCAGTGAAGAACTGGAAATGGAAGAATAGGTGAGGTTGAGCATCGAGATTAGTTGGAGGTTTAACTTGTTTTGCGCCTTTGTTAATGGTATAACAATTTAAGGTTTATGTTACTGCTTTTAGCGATTCCAAGTTGCCACGCGATAAATTCATCTCCGTGGGGTGCAGGCATTTAAACTTGTGTATGAGGTATGATTCTGTATATTTTCTCTCCGGAGGTGAACGAAAATTTGTTTGTATACAGTATATAGAGTCTTGCTTCATCAAATATATGGCCGTGCTCATTGAAGTGGCTGGCTACTGCTTTAGGTAAATTGTGTTTTGTATCTGCGCGATGGCCATTTAGTCTCGTGTGCCTTTCCTGTCCAGTCTCACCTATGTATTGCTTGTTACAAGCGGCACATTCTAGACAGTAGACTACGTTGCTTGACGTGCAGGTGAAATTCGAAGTTACATGTGAATGTAATCTGACGCTGTACTTTTTACTGTAGTAGTAGATTGAATATGTTTGCATGTGGAACACCTGGAGCGGCCACAGGGACCGGATGTTGGCTTCGTCTTTGTCCTTAATTTGGCGTGTACAAGAATGTCCTTAAAATTATTGTTCCGTCTGTAGGCTACTCTGGGCGGGTCGGGAAAGATCTTATTAAGTTTCTGGTTGCTGGTGAGAATTGGGTGGTATTTCCTGAGGATATTGTTCACGTTGGGGAATGCGTTTGAGAATTTAGTAGTAAGAAGAGGCGTTGTTGTCCTTGTGATCTTAGGGCGGGGTTTGAGGACCTTGGCTCGATCAAGCTTGGTTGCAGCGGTGTAGGCTTTCTGAAGGGCAGTGTTCGGTTAGTTCCTGCTTGATAGGGTTTCTTTAATGTGATCGAGTCTGTCTATGTAGTCATGGTTTTCAACACAAATGCGACGAAGTCGTGTGGCTTGGCCTTTAAAGATACCTTGTTTGCAATGTCGGGCAGGGGCATAGCCAGAAATGGTTTTCGGGGGGGGGGGGGGGGGGGTTCACCGGCCCGACCGGGGGGGGGGGGGGGCAAGCTTCTGCTTTCCGCTAGGTCACGTGATCGATAATAAATGTCGGTAGTTTAAGCACACTCTATACATGTATATCAAAGACATGCCCCCCCCCCCGTGTGCTTGTGCGTGTGCTTGTGAAGAAATTAAGTAAAACGTAACGTAAGCTCAGTAAATACAGTAAGTACGACAGGTACAGTGGGCGTTTGGAGCAACGGTCTCTCATCGCGCCACTCAATGGACCAGTCTTCGAAAACGCATCATTGAGACGACCCGTGCGATCGGAGAAGACAACATTAATTGTTAATTTCCGTTAAGCGTAGATGGCGTCGTTCTCGTCGGGGCGAAGTGCGTTTCACAAGTCAAGGACGGCTATACGCGTGAAAATGCACGTGTGACCAGGCTATACCTACTCCCATAGCAATAGCTTGTTCGCTGCGTCTTCGTGCTAGAAAACTTAAATACGCGCAAAAACGCGTAAGGCTTTTTTTTTTTCGAAGCTTTCTTCGCCCTGCTCCCTCATACGAGAGGGTTGCATTTCCCGCGGCAAGTGCATGGGCCGCTGTGTCTTCCGCTGTGTGCGAGCGTGCAGCCGTCATTTGCCTTTACGTAAACAGATTCAGAATTGTACAGAATATTTCACCACACAGCATAGATACGGCATGTGTACGCATTTTAAGTAGTGCGTGCAACCCATTTCTGCTTCACTTACGCCGGTGCAAACAGGAAGCGGCTTTGTACCTCACAGAATCTCGACTTATTGGTGTACTAGTGATGCAGGAATGAACTCCGGTATTTTTCAGCACATAGTGCACATAATCAATTTCTCAGGACGCGTGAACTCCGACGATAACTGTCAGCGCCTGCAACAGCAGTTTATTTACGCTGTACTGCGCACAGCAGTAATTCATGCTTGTCGGCTGTCTGTTTCGTGTATTCTATTGCGAGTCGGTGGAATTTCACTGCTGTCATCAACCCGTACGTGTGTACATTGCTGGTTTGGGATTCCAGAACTGAAACACCAACTACCAGCCTTCCGTAATTGCTGGTTTGTGATTCAACAACACAACAGTAATTACCAGCCTTCCGTAGGGGCGCAATCGCAAACAAGAGACGTTTCTCGCGCAGACTAAGCCTACGTTCACACTTGGGAAGCGGCAAACGGGCGGAAAAGCCAAAGCGGCCGCAAAATTTTTTCCGCGCCTGTCCAAGTTGTTCACATTTGTTTTGCTACCGCCGTGGCCGCCGCTGCCGTTTTCGTCCAGATCCATCTCGTCTGCGTACGTTTGTCTGCGTGGTGGCGCTCATTATCGCATTATGTCGAGCGGTATGTTCATTCTTTGACCCACGTACCGTCATCAAAAGTGATCATTTTACGCAACTTCGCGTGTCATCTGCTACCTTCGGTAAATTCCTCGTTGACGTTCCGTAATTCTCCGCACACGGGCGCGGGGGCGCTGAGTCACAGGTTGGTGCCTAGGCGTGAGAATATTTCTTTAATAGCTTTTATTTACAAGTTGTAATAACATTTCATCATTTCGTATTGTCGGCGCCTCCAGGACACCAAAGGGGCAACGGGAACACCACAGCTAAAACCCGGGCTGGCCCTTGTGTTGGGGCTCGCCAAAGCCTGCGCGTCCTACGTGAGACCTACGCTCCCAATATACCGTCGCGACGAGAAAAGCACCCCGCGACTTCTGCAACATACCGCACACGTGCGAGGGGAATTATGGAGCGCCAACGAGGAATCTGCCTAACTATTGTCTGCCGTAGAAGTGGAAGAAGAAATGGCTTTTTTACTTCTACCTACTTGTTTTCTAGAAATGGACAATGAATAAACGGAAGACGCGGACACCTCGGAAACGGCGGTGGTGGGTTCGCCTGGCTTTGCAAAAGCCCGAGAAGTTGGGTCACGCCAAGGCTTCGTTGCCGCACCTCCGCTCGCGCAACGTTGAATACTATCGCGAGTATTGCTGACAGTACGTTTTAGTGCCACTCTTGTCGTAGAGCAAGGGCTGGTTCTTGATCGCGTCGATCAGCATTACAGCCTACACTTCTGGTGCCGTGTTCAATTTTACGACCGGTTGTTTACATGCTAGTGTAGCTTGCAGTGAAGCAGAACGACTTTCCGCCGCGTTTCCGCTTCTCCATGGCGAAAAAATCGGCCCGAGACTGATTTGGCTCGCAGCCTGTTTTTCTGCCTGTTTTGCTGCCTAGGCGGGCGGATTTTTGCAAGATTTTGCCGCTTCCTACAGCTTCGAGACCAAGTGTCAACGTAGCCTAAGATCCTGCGCGAGCGCGGCCTAACCGGCACCTGAAGGGAAGCGACGGAAATGTATACCGGAGATTTCGACCACCTGGGGTCTTTAACGTGCAGCTAAATCTAAGTAAACGGGCCTCGAGCGTTTTCGCCATCATCTAAAATGGGGTTGCCGCATTTGTTGCTTCATTTGTTGCACATTTGTTGCTTCAGAATGCGGCCGCCACATCGCCCAAAACTTCACAGAGTTTCAAAGCCTTGACAAACACCGTGACAGTTTTTTCCATATGCAGACATGATTCGCTGTAAATTACCAACCAAACGGAAGCGCCCAGGAATGAAATTGTGATAGTAGCACCGGTTTCATGAATTATGGCAGCGCGAAGCGACGAAAACAAAGGGCGGGTAAGTGGGGGGGGGGGGGGGGGTTGCGGAAAAAAATTTCGGGGGGGGGGGTTTGAACCCCCCCCCCCCCTGGCTACGCCACTGATGTCTGGGATGGTGGCTTGTATAATCTAGGTACTGTTGTTTATCAAAAGGTTTTCTATACAGCGTTGTCTTTAGTGTCCCATTATCAATATATATTGTTGTGTCCAGAAAGTTTATGCGCTCATTCGAACAAACACCGTGAACAAACACCGCTCATTTGAACAAGCACAGGTCTATTCCTTAAGTTGGGACTCCAAAACACACTGGACGAACTCATAGAAGCGCAACAAACATCCCAGGTGGAACGACTAACCAAAACCAAAACAGAACGGCATATACTACGCAAGCTAGGAATGAATTACCACAATCAATACGGGGAAAAGACGACGATAACGAGAGAAATTCGCGACAAACTCCTAGTAACAAATATACCCAAGAACATGCATCCAGTTTACAACAAGGGCAGACGCACGAGTAGAGCAGAGAAAATGATCCGAAGCTATGGCTCAGACGACAGAGCAGCCTTCGTAGACGCGGCTGAATACACACACAGAAATAGCTACGTGGCAGTAGTCGTAGATCACACCCAAAAACTCCTTACAAGCGTGTCAGTTAATACCAAACATTCCGAGACAGCAGAGGAGGTAACCATTGCACTAGCATTGGTCTCCACAAATGCTCAATACATAATTAGTGATTCTCAGGCGGCCATTAGAAACTATGCTAAGGGCAGGATCTCTCCTGAGTTGTGGCACATCATCATAGTCAACAACGCAAAATTCTCTAACGCAGAGAAGAACGCCAGGCAATTGCTCTGGTTCCCAGCGCATACGACTCCAGCAATTCACGCAATCAACCCCAACGAGGTAGCACACCGCGAAGCTCGAGGTCTTACTCGCCGAGCAGAGCAAGGAGTGACTTCCATTGGTCAGGGAAACGCGGAGGAGGAGATCTGGAGAGAAAAGACAGATTAACAAGATTTAGCGATATTACAAAATTCTATCAAAATCAGAGGCGAATATTACCACCGCCTCACACTAAACTGAACAGAACTGAGTCCGTTGCTTGGAGGCGATTGCAAACAGAAACCTATGTGAGTCCCCTGCAGTTAAAGACTTTCTACCCCGAGATATACGCCAGCGATATATGCAAGCTATGCAAGTCTGCTAGAGCCACCCTTCAACACATGATGTGGGGATGCACAATATATCAAGAAAAAATGGCAGTCTCCCCGGAAAATCTACGGGCGCGGTGGTCGGCCACGCTGCTCAGTTCAGAACTCCAAGACCAACTTTGGGCCGTCCAGCGAGCCATGGATGCCGTGCGGGAGCAACAGCTCCCAGTGGCCATCTAGGCGGCCCCAGGCCCGAGCCTCCCAATCGCCGGATTTAAAATAAAGTTATGTCACTCACTCATTTGAAGATTCCGATGTGAATTTTATTGTTGTGTGAAAAAAATTTAGTAAAGTTACAAATTTATCTAAACTTTCCTGACCATGTTCCCATATTATGAATATATCGTCTATGTATCGTAGGTATGTGTGGGGCTTGTGGGTGCAACGAGATAGGAAATCCGTTTCTAGAAAACCCATAAATATGTTGGCGTAGGTTAGTGCAAAAGGTGTGCCCATACTTGTCCCATGTATTTGTAGATAGTAATTTTCCTCAAATTCGAAGTAATTATATGTCAGAACTAGTTCAAGAAGAGACAAGTATACTTTAATAGAGTGTTGTGCATTGTGTTTGGACAGCGTTTCTTTTATCGAATTTAAACCATCAGGGATTGGAATGTTGGTGTACAGGGCCGTGACGTCTAGTGTTGCGAGAATTATGTTTTGCGGTAGTGTGCCTTTTGTATTAATGTCCTCTATAATTCTGAGTAGATGGGGGGGTATCTTGTACAAATAATGCAAGTGTTTTCGGAAAGTCAGCAAGGAAGTGGTTAAGAAATGTGGAGAGGCTTTCTGTCGGGGTGTTGTTGTTCGATACCATTGGACGCCCTGGGATATTAGCGGTGTGAAGTTCAGTGGGTGGAATTTTATGAATTTTCGGAAGGAGGAAGAAGCGTCCTGCAGCTTTGTTGCTTGGTTTAAGAAATTTGAATTCTGACGGTGTTATCAATTCATCATCCAAAAGTGATTTCAGCCTGTTGGTAATTTTCAGTGTGTATGGTAACGTCGGATCATTGTCTAGCTTACGGTAATGTTCAGGGTTGTTCAGCATTCTGTAAGCCTCGTGCTTGTACTTATCTATCGGCCAAATAACTATACTTCAACCCTTATCTGCTTCCTTAATGACAATGTCGTTCCGGCAACTAAGATTTGAAATGATACGATTCTCTGATGAAGTTATGTTTTTAGGTCGCTTAGCTGTCTTGGATTGGCTTATAGTTTCTTTAGTGACAGTTTTGAGGTATTGGTCGAGTTCTATGGCTTGTTCTGGTTCAGGAGTCCAAGTAGATTGGCCTCTAAGTGGGGTCGTCCCGGTGTCTGGTGCGTTGTTGTCGGCGAAAAAATGTCTTATCCGCATTCGTCGGGAAAATTCCGAAAGATCCTTGTGAAGCTCAAATTCATTTATTGTGTTGTTCGTGGGACAAAATTTAGGCCCTTGCTAAGTACGTCTATTTCTTCCCTACTTAACGTTTTTGAAATATCTACAACATTAGACTGGTTTAATTTTGGGGAGCCTTCAGCCACGTCTGCTATTTGTAGATTCGAGCTCCCTTTTGTTGGCGTGAGGTAGCCGTTTGCCTGGAAGGTTGTTTTCTGATTGAAGTTCGCTTTCTTCCTCTGTTTTTGAACCAATTTTTGAGACTGTGCTTCGTGGTACTGTTCTAAATCTTTCGTCTCATCCGGTGTCAGAGCTATGTTCTGAAGTCTATGGCTAAAGCTTTCCAGTTGTTCTTCACAGTGTTCCGTGAGTATATTCAAAAGTGAGAAGGAAAAAAAAATTGTTTTGGGCTGCTGAGCACGAGGTCGCGGGATCGAATCCCGGCCACGGCGGCCGCATTTCGATGGGGGCGAAATGCGAAAACACCCGTGTACTTAGATTTAGGTGCACGTTAAAGAACCCCAGGTGGTCCAAATTTCCGGAGTCCCCCACTACGGCGTGCCTCATAATCAGAACTGGTTTTGGCACGTAAAACCCCACAATTTTTTTTTTAAAGTGAGAAGGAGGCATTGTTTAATGTTGTCTGCTAGTTTGCACGATGATGTGGTGGGAGTGTTCCTAGAGCTGGTATAGCCTTCAGGGTTAGTCCCTTGGGGATTAAATTGTTCTGTGAGCAGTCTGTGTACGTTTTCAGAGGAAACGTATAACTCACACGTTTCTTGGTAAGTTTTCTGGCCTGCAGAAATTCTGTACTGCGTGGCTGAGAGTGGTTATTAACTTGCAATGACTGTCATTTATTTGCCTTTTGGCGGGTAGATCTGCGTATCGTTTGCTTCTGTTTGGCAGGTTTGTTTCCGCATGCCTCACTTAGTTCCACCTCTGTTTCTGTTTGAGTCTTTGCGTGTGCAGGCGAGCGTGTGGGTGTCTGTGTGAATGTTTCGGTTATGGATTTTGTGTTGTCTGTGACAGTTGTGTCTGTTTGTACTGCCATTGCGTGTGCAGGCGAGCGTGTTGGTGTCTTTGTGAATGCTTCGGTTATGGATTTTGTGTTGTCTGTAACAGTTGTGTCTGTTTGTACTGCCGTTGCGTGTGCAGGCGAGCGTGTATGTGTCTGTGTGAATGCGTCGGTTATGGATTTCGTGTTGTCTGTAACAGTTGTGTCTGTTTGCACTGCCGTTGATTTCGTCTTTGGAATAACATGTGCGCGGTGGCTCGTTTCACAATGAGTTGTCTGTGTGCCCGAAGTGACTGTTGCAGTTCTGTTTTGCGGGGTGGCATTGTCGGTAGGGTTAGATTTACAGAGTGTTTTTCTGTACTTGTCCTTAATAAAGGATTTGATGTGTTCGGAAGCTAGATGTATTCCTCTGCGGTTTAGATGGAAGCCATCCCAAGCTAGGTGTTCATGCGGTGCTTCGTGTATTTCTGCGTGGTGCATTGTGTCGACGTTCTTGTGGACGTGTTCTAAGTTAAAGATTAGCGAGTTGAGTTTGTTGATTTCCTCATTGTGTTTCATGAGCTTGTTAGTTTGGTGGATTAGTGATCGGTGTTTGTTTTGTAGGCGGGGAGCAACCGTTGTCACGGTTATGTGTGCGTTCGGGCGAGCTGTTTGTATGGTGCGTATTACGTCGTTCATGGACTCGATCGTTTCCGTGACGTTGTGTGTGTTGAGGTTGTTAGTGCCTACATTGATGATGAAGTGTGTGGTGTCCACTGGTGTGTCACAAACTAATGGAAAAATATCTGATGTTTGCGCCCCGCTCAAATGTCTTATGTACGGCGCATGTGGTCCGGGTGGAAAGTATTTCTTCAGGTACTTGTACTGGCTATCTGCAAGGATCGCTACATGTGCAAAGGATAACAAGGGGCACTTACCCTGTTCCGTCATTGTCAGCTGGTCTGGAAATCCAAAATCAAAAAAGATGGCTGACTAATGGAGTAGCACACGAGGAATAAGGATTATAAACAGGGATAAGGTGCCTCAGAAAGGCTGGCCAACGTTTCGATAGGAGGACCTATCTTCGTCAAAGGCGGCCTCGTCATCCTCGGCGGTTTAATGGGTTAGTGGAGTGACGCCACGTCGACGTCCGCTGTGGCTGGCTGTAAAGGGAGAGACTGAAAAGAAAATGAGCGCCGGCGCTTGACTGGCTAGGCGCGGTTTCTAAGACGAGGAGACAAGAGCGGGAGAGCGAGAAAGTGGCAAAAAAAATTATAAAAAAGAAAAAAAAAACCGTCAGAGGGGGTTGGGGGAGCGAGAGGCGGGTGAGCGTTCGGAGGAGTCGTGGTCGGCGTGCGTTTGGGGTCCCTGAAGAGCCGGTCAGTGTGCAGGTCACAATACGAGTTGAAAGCATGACTTGAGTAGCGTAGCATCAAGGCATCGGGTAATTTTGTGGTTGACAGGGAGCAGCTTGGTCCGTCAAGGGACGTTAGCCTCACTAGTTCGCCCTAGGCGTCGTCGCGGCGGTATACAGAATTGGCGAGACCTTGTGTGGTCAAGGCGCCGAAAAAGGTATCCTGGCGTCTGGGATTTTGGACTGTCTCGGTGTGGATCTTGTGTGAAAAAGAAAAACGGCGCAGGAGGGTGACAGTGTAGAAAAAATATAGTTAGAAATTTAAACATTGGGGGGGGGGGGGGGGGGAGACAGGTGTACCTAGAAAAGCGCTCGTATGGTTGATCAATGCGTAAAAGCATAGAGGACGATAATAAATTGAGTGGTAGGGGAGATGCAGGGAAGAACTGGAAATGGAAGAATAGGTGCGGCTGAGGGGAAAACGACAAAACAAAGAAAAGAAGAAAAAAAAACTATAAAAAAAACCGGCACAGGAGAGTGACAGCGGAACAAATATAATTTGAAACATGAACACTGAGTGGACAGGTGTACCTGGAAAAGCGTTCGTATGGTTTATCAATGAGTAAAAGCATGGAGGAGGATCATAAATTGAGTGGTAGGGGAGATGAAGTGAGGAACTGGAAATGGAAGAATAGGTGAGGTTGAGCATCGAGATTAGCTGGAGGTTTAACTTGTTTTGCGCCTTTGTTAATGGTATAACAATTTAAGGTTTATGTTACTGCTTTTAGCGATTCTAAGTTGCCACGCGATAAATTCATCTCCGTGGGGTGCAGGCATTTAAACTTGTGTATGAGGTATGATTCTGTATATTTTCTCTCGCGAGGTGAACGAAAATTTGTTTGTATACAGTATATAGAGTCTTGCTTCATCAAATATATGGCCGTGCTCATTGAAGTGGCTGGCTACTGCTTTAGGTAAAGTGTGTTTTGTATCTTGGCGATGGCCGTTGAGTCTCGTGTGCATTTCCTGTCCAGTCTCACCTATGTATTGCTTGTTACAAGCGGCACATTCTAGACAGTAGACTACGTTGCTTGACGTGCACGTGAAATTCGAAGTTACCTTCTGAATGTAATCTGACGCTGCACTTTTTACTGTAGTAGTAGATTGAATATGTTTGCATGTGGAACACCTGGAGTGGCCACAGGGACCGGATGTTGGCTTCGTCTTTGTCCTTAGTTTGGCGTGTACAAGAATGTCCTTGAAATTACTGTTCCGTCTGTAGGCTACTCTGGGCGGGTCGGGAAAGATCTTATTAAGTTTCTGGTTGCTGGTGAGAATTGGGTGGTATTTCCTGAGGATATTGTTCACGTTGGGGAGTGCGTTTGAGAATTTAGTAGTAAGAAGAGGCGTTGTTGTCCTTGTGATCTTAGGGCGGGGTTTGAGGACTTTGGCTCGATCAAGCTTGGTTGCAGCGGTGTAGGCTTTCTGAAGGGCAGTGTTCGGGTATTTCCTGCTTGATAGGGTTTCTTTAAGGTGATCGAGTCTGTCTATGTAGTCATGGTTTTCAACGCAAATGCGACGAAGTCGTGTGGCTTGGCCTTTAAAGATACCTTGTTTGCAATGTCTGGGATGGTGGCTTGTATAATCTAGGTACTGTTGTTTATCAAAAGGTTTTCTATACAGCGTTTTCTTTAGTGTCCCATTATCAATATATATTGTTGTGTCCAGAAAGTTTATGCGCTCATTTGAAGTTCCCGATGTGAATTTTATTGTTGTGTGAAAAGAATTTAGGAAAGTTACTATTGAAGTATACTTGTCTCTTCTTGAACTAGTTCTGACATATACTTACATCGAATGTGAAGAAAATTACTATCTACAAATACATGGGACAAGTATGGGCACACCTTTTGCACCAACCTATGCCAACATATTTATGGGTACTCTAGAAACGGATTTCCTATCTCGTTGCACCCACAAGCCCCACACATACCTACGATACATAGACGATATATTCATAATATGGGAACATGGTCAGGAAAGTTTAGATAAATTTGTAACTTTCCTAAATTTTTTTCACACAACAATAACATTCACATCGGAGTCTTCAAATGAGCGCATAAACTTTCTGGACACAACAATATATATTGATAATGGGACACTAAAGACAACGCTGTATAGAAAACCTTTTAATAAACAACAGTACCTAGATTATACAAGCCACCATCCCAGACATTGCAAACAAGGTATCTTCAAAGGCCAAGCCACACGACTTCGTCGCATTTGCGTTGAAAACCATGACTACATAGATAGACTCGATCACCTTAAAGAAACCCTATCAAGCAGGAACTGCCCGAACACTGCCCTTCAGAAAGCCTACACCGCTGCAACCAAGCTTGATCGAGCCAAGGTCCTCAAACCCCGCCCTAAGATCACAAGGACAACAACGCCTCTTCTTACTACTAAATTCTCAAACGCACTCCCCAACGTGAACAATATCCTCAGTAAATACCACCCAATTCTCACCAGCAACGAGAAACTTAATAAGATCTTTCCCCACCCGCCCAGAGTAGCCTACAGACGGAACAGTAATTTCAAGGACATTCTTGTACACGCCAAACTAAGGACAAAAACGAAGCCAACATCCGGTCCCTGTGGCCGCTCCAGGTGTTCCACATGCAAACATATTCAATCTACTACTACAGTAAAAAGTACAGCGTCAGATTACATTCACAAGGTAACTTCGAATTTCACCTGCACGTCAAGCAACGTAGTCTACTGTCTAGAATGTGCCGCTTGTAACAAGCAATACATAGGTGAGACTTGACAGGAAATGCACACGAAACTCAACGGCCATCGCGCAGATACAAAACACAATTTACCTAAAGCAGTAGCCAGCCACTTCAATGAGCACGGCCATATATTTGATGAAGCAAGACTCTATATACCACAAACAAATTTTCGTCCACCTCGCGAGAGAAAATATACAGAATCATACCTCATACACAAGTTTAAATGCCTGCACCCCACGGGGATGAATTTATCGCGTGGCAACTTAGAATCGCTAAAAGCAGTAACATAAACCTTAAACTGTTATACCATTAACAAAGGCGCAAAACAAGTTAAACCTCCAGCTAATCTCGATGCTCAACCTCACCTATTCTTCCATTTCCAGTTCTTCACTGCATCTCCCCTACCACTCAATTTATTATCCTCCTCCATGCTTTTACTCATTGATAAACCATACGAACGCTTTTCCAGGTACATCTGTCTCATCAGTGTTCATGTTTCAAATTATTTTTGTTCCGCTGTCACTCTCCTGTGCCGGTTTTTTTTATAGTTATTTTTTCTTCTTTTCTTTTTTTTTCTTTTGCCCCTCAACCTGACCTATTCTTCCATTTATAGTTCTTCCCTGCATCTCCCATACCACTCAATTTATTATCGTCCTCTATGCTTTTACGCATTGATCAACCATACGAACGCTTTTCCAGGTACACCTGTCTCCACCCCCCCCCCCCCCCCATGTTTAAATTTCTAGTTATATTTTGTCTACACTGTCACCCTCCTGCGCCGTTTTTTTTTTTCACACAAGATCCACACCGAGACTGTCCAAAATCCCAGACGCCAGGATACCTTTTTCGGCGCCTTGACCACACAAGGTCTCGCCAATTCTGTATACCACCGCGACGACGCCTAGGGCGAACTAGTGAGGCTAACGTCCCTTGACGGACCAAGCTGCTCCCTGTGAACCACAAAATTACCCGATGCCTTGATGCTACGCTACTCAAGTCATGCTTTCAACTCGTATTGTGACCTGCACACTGACCGGCTCTTCAGGGACCCCAAACGCACGCCGACCACGACTCCTCCGAACGCTCACTCGCCTCTCGCTCCCCCAACCCCCTCTGACGGTTTTTTTTTTCTTTTTTATAATTTTTTGCCACTTTCTCGCTCTCCCGCTCTTGTCCCCTCGTCTTAGAAACCGCGCCTAGTCAGTCAAGCGCCGGCGCTCATTTTCTTTTCAGTCTGTCCCTTTACAGCCAGCCACAGCGGACATAGACGTGACGTCACTCCACTAACCCTTTAAAACTAACCCGCCGAGGATGACGAGGCTGCCTTTGGCGGTCCTCCTATCGAAACGTTGGCCAGCCTTTCTGAGGCACCTTATCCCTGTTTATAATCCTTATCCATCACAGGAGAAAGGACACCACGTGACGTTTCAGTGGCTTCCAAGTCACTGCGGCGTCATAATGAATGAAAACGCCGATAATGCCGCTCGGGCAGCTCTTGACGACACACAGGAACAGGCCATACCGCTCTCACGGTCCGACGCAGCCAGCAGACTTCGAGTGCTTGCACAGGAGATAACGCTCTCTATGGTGCACACCAAGCAGGCAGACCAACCGGAGCAATCGTCACTACCACCAGCCCTCTTTGATGCATCTCTGTATGCCAACTGGACTCCGCTGAAAAGAGGCCACTATGCTTTACCGCTTATGCTAGGGGTGGCATTCACGAAATCTTATTCATTCATCATTGGAATGGCCGACAACGCTTTTTGCAATGCTTGTCTTTGCGAGGAGACGCTAGAACATATTCTATGCGACTGTCCTGAATATAATGTTCCGAGACAGTCCCTGGCGTACGTTCTAGCACACCTGGACAATCGACCAATGTCAATTGAAACCATTCTCACGTGTCTTCGGCAGACGACATCGCAGCTGAAGGCGACGAAGGGACTACTTAGGTTCTTAAAGGAAACGGGCTTGGACAAGTGGCTGTGACAGTGATGTCACGTACTACGCAACATTGACGGACTGTGACTGACGATGAGTGTGCTGTGTTATATGATCTCTCTCTCTCCTCCCCATCGTTCATTCCCCCTCATCCCGCTCCCATGTGTAGGGCAGCAAACCGGTTGTGCTAAACTGGTTAACCTCCCTGCCTTTACTTCTCCACTCTTTCCTTCCTTCTTTCCCACCTTGAACTTCCGCTGGTGCAGACAACTTATCCTAAATCGCATGATCCTGTCCAACATCCGTTCTTTCGATGAGTATTACGTTTCTGCATTAGTTGCCAGCGATCCTTCGTTTCCCGCTGCATTCCCCACGTGAGGCCGCACTGCCGAGCATGATATTACCAATATTATCGCGCCTAACCTCCTTCCAGCACATGTTTTCGATATTAGGCACATGTCTTATCGCGACATCTTTGACTTTGGTGAGCGCTCTTTGTGCCAGACATCTGTCGTCACTCAACACATTCATACCGGAGACGCCAGCCTCATCCGACGACTTCCTTATGATGTGTCCCATAATGAACCGCAAGTGGTTCAGCGCGAGGTCGAAACAATGCTCACGAGAAACGTCATTTAACCTTCCTGCAGTCCCTGAGCGTCACCGGCCGCGCTCGTAAAGAAGAAGGACGGTAGCTGGCGCTTTTGAGTATGCTACCGTCACTTGAACAAAGTCACGCGAAAGAACGTCAACCCTCTGCCGCCAATCGATGACGCCCTCGACTGTGTCCACAGGTCTACCTATTCCGCTCCATCGACCTACGGTCAGGATACTGGCAGATTTCTGTAGATGACCTAGACTGCGAAAAGACCTAATTCGGTGCGCCGAATGGACTTCTTAAATTTAAAGTGATGCCCTTTGGCTTGTGTAATGTCCCAGCAGCGCTTGAAAGGATGACGGACTCTCTCCTTCGCCGCTACAAATGGTGCACATGCCTTTGTTACCTAGATGATATCGTTTTTTCACCGAAATTTGAGAGCCATCTTCCATGCCTGTGGGCAATTCTTGATGTTTTCAGGTAAGCAGGCCTTCAGCTTAACTCATCAAAATGCCGTTTAGCAGTTGTGAAATCACTGTGTAATGCGGCCACCTTGTCAGTGCTCGTGACGTACAGCCTGATCCCTACAAAATTGCACAAAAAAATTTTCCAGTACTGCGTTCGACCAAAACGTCCGGAGCTTCTTCGGCGCCTCTTCCTCTTCACAACCACAATCTCTATGTTGTTATTTTCAACGCTTCGTCAAGAATTTCGCGAACATTGCGCGTCCCTTAATTGAACACCTGAACAAGGACACATCATTTTCGTGGGGTCCTGAACAATCTGATGTCTTTTGCGCACTCAGTAGATTACATATCACCCCATCCATCTTGGCCCACTTTGAGCTGTCCGCGGACACGGCATCAGCGCTGTTCTCGCCCAGAGGCAACAAGGAGGACAAGGCCGTGTAATCGCCAATGCCCGTCGACTCCTCTCCTCTTCAGAGCGCAAGTTTTCGATCACTAAACGGGAATGCCTCGCTCTATTTGGGAAATCGCAACATTCCGACCAAAATGTTTGGCCGCACGTTTTAGGTCATCACTCAGCAACCATGAGCGTCGTGAGCCAGTGGTCCTTGCATAAAACAAGTCACAGGCTTGCGCGATACAAGCAGCACAGTTGCAGCGTAAGCTGGAGAAGTGAAGCGGCTACAGAGGAACTCCATTTTCGTCACCATGCACTACAGGGTGTTCACGGCAAAGTTTCTTCGCATTGTTTTCACAAGAACGATCTGAACTGTCCGCTCGGAGTCGACGGCGCGCTGTCGCGAACACGTCGGGCTCAGCACAATGACCTGCTGAGTCCGAAGTTGCTTGGTTGCAGCCGCGCGCGTAGCTCTGCGTTTCACTTCTTCAGAAGAGGTTCGTACTATGCGAGGAGGCGCGATAACATGTACCGATGAGTAAGCATAGGCATTAGGCCTACGTGGCCCACATTTCACATCCCTTGACCCATTGACACGATGAGATGCTGTTGTTGATGTCGATGATGGCTTATTGGCATTCCCATCGAACTGGGGGTGGGGGGGGGGGAGAGTTGACAAATAGCCATCACGCCTACTCGAGTTATTTCCTAGGTGAACTTGTCTGTGGCGCGAAATGCATTTTGTGAAAAGGGGACAGAAGAGAAGAGACAGTGAAGCGCCAAACTACCAACTGTTTAATGAGAGCGTCAGAGCATACAGAAACAAAGATAACTTCCGCGCGTGTGCAGAGAGCCAAGGTATGACATGGAACTACATGGTCATGATAACATTTTATCAAGAAAGCACATTTCTGCAGAATACAATGTGATGGATGTGTCACTAACACAATCAGACCCTTTCTTTTTATTAAAGTAAGCTTCCAACAACTCCCTCGAAGTTTGTCGCTACTTTTGCCCAGAATCGACACTCGCTTAAAGCGTGGCTCACAATGACAGGCCTTACAATGCGCAGGAAGATGCGCATTGTCACACTTACCAATACTATTGGCATGCTCCCTCAGTCTGTCATTAATGCAACGTCCCGTTTGTCCAATGTAGGACCTACCGCAGTCTAGGGGTATCTCATAGACCACCCCTTCAATACAGCTTCTGACAGGGCTGGTGTGCTGCTTCTGGCAGCCCCGCGGCCCATCGCGTGTGATACGAGGGCATAATTGAGCCAACTTGTTGGGAGCTGAAAAAACAACGGGAATGCCATATCTGGTAGCTACCTTCTTGAGGTTATGGGTCAAACGGTGAACATATGGGACTACCTCTGGCTTAACACGCTCCCTTTCCTTCGAGTGCGCCTTCACATTGGCAGTGGAGGCTTTCAACTTTTGCAGCAGGGACTCAATCAAAAAATTTATGACAGACTGAGGGTAGCCAGCCCTTAACAGTCTCTCAAGCTGAATGCGAAAACTCGCCTGCATCTGATGCACACATGACTTGCGCAGAGCCGATTCTAGGCAAAGTAAGGCGATTCCACGCTTCACAGTCTTAGAGTGTGCCGAGTCGTACTGCAACAATTCTTTTTTGCCTCGAGGGATGTACGCACAGCAAACGTGATCACTCAGAAGTGTTAGGTTAAGGTCTAAAAATTGCAACGTACTGTCCTTCGGAAGCTCATTAGTAAATGTAAGTCCTTTTGCATTTACTCTAAAAACTTCTAAAATCTGCTCAACCATTTCATGGCATGGCAAAGGGCGCCTATTGTCAATAACAACTAAAAAATCGTCAACGTATCTAAAAACTTTAAGAACATTGGGATGAGATGAAGTAAAAACACATTGTAGTGCGTGGTCAAAGTAAGATAAAAAGATGTCACATAAGATGGGTGCTACACGTGAACCAATGGAAATGCCCTTTTTCTGCAAGAAAATGCCATGCTCAAAAGAAACAAAGGTGCGGTTGAGGTAAGCTTCCAAGAGGGAAACAAAATTAGATGCCGACATCTCCATTTGTGACACAAAACCAGCTTCGCCACTTTCATCTATGCACTGCATGACTGCTTTTAGAAGCGCATGATGTGGAACTGAGTAAAAAAGGTCATTCACGTCAATAGAGAACACATAGCCTATTGCTTGGCTTCCACGGAAATATTCAAAAACTTCATCCGAGCTTCTCGTCAAGAAAGGGTCATTAAAATCAAGAAGCTTCAGAGCTTTTAGCAAAAAACTGCTAACCTGATATTGCCATGTATCGCGTTCACTAATAATCGTTCTAAACGGGACGTCAACCTTATGGGTCTTGGCACTGAAGAAAGCTGTAAGAGAATCATTTTTGCTCTTTCTAATCTGCTTAGCTAATTTTTCACAGCCAATTTCTTCACAGAAAGAAATCATGGTTTTCTTAACTTTTGATAAGCTGGCTTTAACAGGTTTGAAGTTCTTGTTGATTGCCTCTAGTGCTTTGTCATTAAAGGCTTGTCTAGGCAGAGCCACAAAACCGCCTTACTTATCGGACAGCATTAGACAGAGTTCATTGTCTCTGAAAAAAGACACCACCCGTTGCAACACTCGCGCCTGACGACCAGTTCCGGCCTTGGGGGCAGCCCTGTGTAGGCTGTCTACACCATCTAGTAGGCAACGCTCGCGTTGTTCCTGGGGCGCTTTTTTTGCGACTTGCCGATTCCACGCCAGAAATTCTTGTGCTGGAACCTGAGGCTCAAGTCCGTATTTGGGTCCCTTATTAAGAAGGTTGGCTATGTCATCGGGAATATTTGTATCACCAATAACATTCAGTCTCTCTGTCCGGCTCTTCATGGTCGTTGCCTTGTTCATACTCCTTAGAAGGCAAGAGAGCATGCTGTTCCACGTCGTTTCTATGGCAATACTCACCACCTTCCGGTAGTCCTTAAGTTTCCTTGTAGCCACCCATGCAGGGAATTTAGTGTAGCACATGCACCTGAGAAGGTCGTTGAAAAGCCGGACTTGACGACCCAGCTCGGAACGCAGAATCTTGCACATTCTTTTGATGTGGCCCCAGGACGGAAATACGGATCCGAAGATGGCAGTGATTTCACGTGGTGGAAGGCCTTTCCTGATGCAGAACCCTAGATAGCGTGCTTGGCATGTCGCTGCCACGATGTTCCCTGTCACCTTGTTCGCATCGGGAAGACTTGAAGAAGAATGGCCGGGGAAAAGAGACCCGGAGCCCACTGTACGAGAAATATATTCCAAAAGAACTTCTTCTTGGGCAAGTTGGTGCTGATATTTCCTAGGTGAACTTGTCTGTGGCACGAAATGCATTTTGTGAAAAGGGGACAGAAGAGAAGAGACAGTGAAGCGCCAAACTACCAACTGTTTAATGAGAGCGTCAGAGCATACAGAAACAAAGATAACTTCCGCGCGTGTGCAGAGAGCCAAGGTATGACATGGAACTACATGGTCATGATAACATTTTATCAAGAAAGCACATTTCTGCAGAATACAATGTGATGGATGTGTCACTAACACAATCAGACCCTTTCTTTTTAATAAAGTAAGCTTCCAACAACTCCCTCGAAGTTTTGTCCCTACTTTTGCCCAGAATCGACACTCGCTTAAAGCGTGGCTCACAATGACAGGCCTTACAATGCGCAGGAAGATGAGCATTGTCACACTTACCAATACTATTGGCATGCTCCCTCAGTCTGTCATTAATGCAACGTCCCGTTTGTCCAATGTAGGACCTACCGCAGTCTAGGGGTATCTCATAGACCACCCCTTCAATACAGCTACTGACAGGGTTGGTGTGCTGCTTCTGGCAGCCCCGCGGCCCATCGCGTGTGATACGAGGGCATAATTGAGCCAACTTGTTGGGAGCTGAAAAAACAACGGGAATGCCATATCTGGCAGCTACCTTCTTGAGGTTATGGCTCAAACGGTGAACATATGGGTTAACACGCTCCCTTTCCTTCGAGTGCGCCTTCACATTGGCAGTGGAGGCTTTCAACTTTTGCAGCAGGGACTCAATCACAGAATTTAAGACAGACTGAGGGTAGCCAGCCCTTAACAGTCTCTCAAGCTGATTGCGAAAACTCGCCTGCATCTGATGTACACATGACTTGCGCGAGTATACAGTACACATGACTTGCGCGAGTCAGTGAGGTCCAGCTACATGCAGCATGCAAATGCTAAATACAACTGCAACATGTCGGGACAGCTGGTGGAATATAACGCAACTGCAATGCAATGTTAGCACCTATCAACGCTACGCTGCGCGCACGTCACATCATCTGACGAGTGGCACGATATGATGCTAATGATCATGATGATTTATTGGCATTCCCTTTGAAACGGGGCGGTGAGAAGCAGTGCTCGCCTGCTTGATTTGTTCAGGTATGCTGTACCTGTTTTTCATTCTAACATTTTGCTATACGTCTCCTTTATCTTCTCTTTCTTCCTTACACCTTCTTTCTCTACCTTTACAACTACCTATGTAGCTGCACCATGGTGTGCCGCCTAGTGTAGCAGAAGGAAACTCACCCCTCGTCACATGCAACGAGCTTGAAAGGTCGTGGGAGGCGCGACGCGCCCGGCAGGACCTGGGAAGCCAGCAGGCAACCTTGGACCAAGTCGAACGAGCCGCTAGAGCCTGTTGGGCCCTGGAATAGGGGCTTGACCCGCAAGAACCTCAGTCTGCTATTTCAATAAAATGTTTATTCCTCCTCCTCCTCCGCCTGGTGTATTAATATGCAACTGCAGAATAAAGTGTGCACGTAATGACGCTCTGCGGCACGCATCTCACATCGCTTGACCAGTGGCACGCTGCGATGCTAATGCAAATAATGATGATGGTGGGAAGGATTTATTGGCATCCCCTTTGAAACAAAGCGGTGACAACCAGTAACCTAGCCTACTAATGATGATGGGTATAATTATTTATTGGAATGCCCTTCGAAACGCGGACTGGACAGTCTCCTCGCAGCTTGATTTAATGTGGCACATAATATATATTTTATTGCGATAGCAATTATATGAACACTCCAAAGCAGATTTCTGCCGTCGGCGTCGCCGTCGTCGTCGCCGTTGCCGTGAGGTTCCGTATGACGTCAGTGGAGATGAAAGGCCGTGGCGGGGAGGGAGAGGAGTGGGAGGGAAGGGAGGTGACGTTTAGCTGCGGCATCAAGTGCCTATTTATATCAGAGGCTCCGGCAACAGTCACCAACGCCGTACGCATTTTGTGCGATCGCGGGCAAAACGGCGACGGCGTCGACAACATTTCTACGTGTTGCCGGTGCTGCTGCATGTCCAAGGTTATACACCTGATAAAGCTACTCTCATTACTCCGTATAGCTCTCTACAAATTTGCTATCGCAATTGATGCTTCGCCTTTCAGGTGAAACTGCGACAACTTTTTTATACCATTTTCTGTACATCACCTTAAACTTCTTTTTCATTCTCAAACCTTCTCTAACTACCTTGTACCGCTAGTTGTGCGTTTCCTACATGGCGTGCCACCTGGTGTAATAACATGCAAATGCAATGGAAAGTGTGCACGTATCGACGCTACGCGGCGCGAATATCACACCGCGTGTCTCCTCGCGCGCTAGGGATTTTTTTTCCGCTGCAAGCTAGCAAGCGATGGCGTGGCTCCGATGACACCCTGTCCTCTGTCCTGTAACATCAACATGTCGTACGGTGGGTCCTGTGAGCCACCACATGAAATGTTCGCGTTACTTGGCCTACATTGCATTTGACGCAGTAGAATGTGCGACACGCACGCTGAACGACCGCGAAGCGCTCGGTCGCTTTTTCAGGAATCTGTTGCTTACGTTCGTGTAGTGTGTGCGCCGTAGAAGATGAAGATGACGATTTATAGTGTTTACTGGCGCAAGGGCCAAGTATGGCCAAAGAGCGCCAAGAAATGGTAAAGAGTGATCGATGGATGATAGCGCTGAGTAGATCTATCATGGCTGCATAGGGGCCTAAAACTGGTCGCTGTTAGATGCGTAAAGCATGTACTCGGAATAAAACTATGACAATGACTATTGTGAGATGTGCTATGTATATAAATGACATCTTTAAAACACTCAGTTATTGGTAATTTCCAAGCAGCACAACTGCCTCACCCGGACCCTTGTGCGCAAGGGCCTGGAGGCGTGTGCTATACATACTAATGCCGCAACATAGGCCTCTATTGCGAGGCCGTGCTACGGATCACATGGGTGTATAACATTTAGTATACGAATATCGTTTAAAAAACCTAGCAATTATTTTGTGTCAAAGAGCGGGTCTTTGCCAAGGAATAATGCCGGGTGTAATGGAATATGTCGTCTGTATGCTAAAGGAAAGAACTTTTTTCTTTGCTCTTCTACCTCCCGGCATTCAAGCAAGACGTGGAGCACAGTTAGCGTCTCGCCACATTTCCCACGGGCAGGGGGATCACTGTTTGTTAAAAGATAAGAATGTGTGCCATACGTGTGGCCTATTCGAAGTCGACAGAGAGTGACCTCTGTTCGTCGAGTTTTTGTTGTAGGTGGCCAACTTCCTAAATAAGGTTTTATTAGATGAAGCTTGTTTGACTGCTTTGTGTCCCACAAACGTTGCCAATAGCACCTCAGTTTCTTCCGCAGAAATGGTTTCAAGTCTATGGCAGGGATAGCGATGGTAGTGTTAGCACTTGGTTCTGTGGATGTGGCCATTTTGTCGGCAAGCGTGTTGCCTTCAATGCCTCTATGCCCAGGGACCCAGCATATTGTGATATGTCGAGAAGAGTAAGCCTTGCATAGAGCCGAGTAAAGTTCTGCAATTATGGGGTTTTTATGTTTATGTGACGACGATAGGGCTTTAACTACACTTAAAGAGTCAGTATAGATGACTGCGTTGCGAATCTGTGTATTATCGATGTACTTTACAGCCAAGAGGAGCGCATAAGCCTCAGCTGTCAAAATACTTGTTTCTGGGTGTAGAGCGACGGATTCCGCAAACGATGGGCCCACCGCTGCACTACAGACACCGGCATGCGACTTTGAGGCGTCCGTGTAGAATTCTGGGCAAGAGTATTTTGCCTGAATTTCTAGGAAGTGCATTCGGATGTGTGCGTCGGGGGCATGTTTTGTGACTTCTACAAAAGACAAGTCACAATCTATCTGCCGCCTCTGCCACGGCGGTAATATCTTTGTTCGGGCCATAAAATTATGTTCAAGGAGTGGGACACTCAATTCATTACTGAGATTCCTCACGCGCAGAGAAAAAAGGCCGTTTCATTGCAGGTCGGTTGTGGAAAAGGGTGGCACTTGTCATATCATTTATTGTTAAATAAGTTGGGTGTTCATTGTTCGCATGTGTTTTCAGAAAATACATGAAACTAGTATACGACCTTTGGAGATGCAGTGACCATTCATTAGACTCTACGTAGAGGCTCTCTACAGGACTTGTCCTGAAGGCACCGGTCGCCAGGCGGATACCTAGATGATGAACAGGGTCAAGCATCTTCAAGGCGCTTGGACTGGCAGATTCATAAGCTATGGCCCCATAGACTAAGCGTGTACGACTTTTGTATACGTTCATCAGACACTTCTTGTCACTGCCCCATGTTGTATGTGACAACATTTTGAGCAGATTCATTGTTTTTAGGCATTCCTCCTTGAGGCGCTTTATGTGTGGAATGAAGGTTAGTTTCGAGTCTAATATGACGCCTAAAAATTTATGTTATGTGGAAACTCGTATGTGTTGTCTGTGTAGTTCTAGATTGGGCCCTGCAAATAGGCCTCTTTTTTGTGTGAAAAGGACAGAAGAGCTTTTAAGGGGATTGAGTTTAAAGCCATTTTCTTCTGCCCATTTACACACTTTGTTCAAGTCGAGCTGGACATGCCGCTCACAAATTGCAAGGTTGCATAACTTGAAACCTAACTGCACGTCATCTACGTATACCGAATAAAACATACCCTGCGGTATAGATAACCTCAAGGAATTCATTTTGACGATAAAAAGGGTACAGCTTAGTACCCCACCTTGCGGCACCCCAGTTTCTTGTGTAAATGGCCTGGATAGAGCATTGCCAACCCTAACACGAAAAGTACGGTGTGATAAGTAACTTTCAATTACATTAAGCATATTGCCTCGAACACCCATTTCCGATAGGTCTCGCAAAATCTCATATCGCCAGGTTGTGTCATATGCCTTTTACATGTTTAGGAAAACAGAAAGAAAGAACTGCTTATGGACATAGGCGTCTAGAATGTTTGCCTCAATGCACACGAGATGGTGAACAGTCGACCGACCCTCTCTGAAGCCACATTGATAGCGGTCAAGAGTTTTCTTCGATTCAAGGAAATGTAAAATACGACGGTTTATCATTTTCTCGAAAAGTTTGCATAAGCAACTTGTGAGGGCTATTGGACGGTAACTTGAAACGTCGGATGGGTCTTTACCCTGTTTCAAGACCGGGACTACGATGCATTCTTTCCATGAGGATGGGAGATATCCGGCAGCCCAAATAGAGTTGAAAAGTGCCAGAAGTGTCATCTGTGTGTCGGTGTGTAGGTTTTTGATCATTTCATACATGATTCTGTCAAATCCTGGTGCGGAGCTCATACATGTGCTCAAGGCTGCTCTAAGCTCGGCAATATTAAATGGAGAGTTGCGGAGAAGATTTGGTCTGCATTTACGGTCTATTGGCTTACGTTCTGCTACTTTCTTGTATTTAAGGAATGATTCTGAGTAGTTTAGGGAGCTTGATACACGCTCGAAGTGTAAGCCAAGGGCATCGGCCTGGTTTTCCAAGGTATGCCCTTGGTCATCGACCAAAGGTAATTGGTGTCTGCTGCCCTTTTAGCCTTCTCAGCCCATTCCATACTTTAGCCTCCTGGGTGTAGAAATTGATGCCTGAGAGAAACCTCTCCCAGCTTGCTCTCCTAGCCTGCCGTCTCGTGCGCCTTCCTTGTGACTTTATATGTTTAAATGCAATGAGATTTTCCGCCGTTGGATATCGGCGCAGTCTACCCCATGCCTTATTTTGCCTCTTTCGTGCATATCTACAGTCTTCATTCCACCAAGGAACACGTCTCTTACATGATTGGCCGTTTGTTTGTGGAATAAACTTTTCAGCTGCACCAATAATAAAAGCAGTAAAATATGCTACGGCATCATCTATGCTAAAATCGCGTATAAAATCTTGTGATAAGTAAGTAGATTCTTTAAAATGCTTCCAATCAGCCGAGTTACGTTTCCAACGGGGGACATGTGGTGGAATGTCGTGTTGTGTTAGTAGGTTAAGAGTAACCGGGAAGTGGTCACTCCCAAACGGATTTTGTATTTCATGCCATTATAAGTAAGAAAAAAGTGTAGAAGATCCAAGTGCTAAATCTATCGATGAATATGAATTATGCGCAATATTATAGTAAGTAGGTGCCTTCTTATTAAATAGGCATACACCAGAAGTCACAAGAAAGCTTTCGATAATTCGACCCCTCAAATCAGTCCGGGAGTCTCCCCAAAGACTGTTATGAGCATTTAAGTCACCGACGATAAGAAAGGGTTCAGGAAGTTGTTTGATAGGGCCATAGAATTCTGTTTTGCTCAGGTGATAATTCGGAGGTATGTAGATGGAACAGACGGCAACCAATTTGTTAAAAAGATTCGCTCGCACTGCAACAGCCTCGAGGCAAGTCTGAAGGGGCAAGTGTTGGCAAGCAACAGTCTTGTCGACAACTATAGCTACACTACCGGATGAGGTGTTAGCCTCGTCACGGTCTTTGCGAAAAATAGCATATGACCTGAGAAAATTTGTCTGTGTAGATTTTAAATGTGTTTCCTGTGCACACAGTACCTTTGGGTTAAGTTTGCGTAAGAGCTCTGTTATGTCATCAAGATTGTGGAGAAAACCTCTCACATTCCACTGTATAATTTGTGTATTCATTTTGACAGAGTTGTGTACTGTGTGTTCTGGAAAGAAAAGATTAGCTCACAGAGCCCTTTCCGGGCGCCGTGATGCGCTGTTTTTCTTGTTTGGAGCGATCGCGAGACTCTCGCAGCTCCTTAGGCGCAAGTAGCGCCGTCTGGCTGGTTGTTGTGTCCATAGCCTCTTGCGAGGCGCTGGACACGCGCTCTAGCGAGCGGTTGGTTTGGCGAGAAGGCCTCGCCTCGAGGGACGAGGCCCTGGAGGCCACCAGCCCGGAGGTCGATGGCCGCTTCTTGTGAGTTGGCGGAGCAGCGCTAGCTGCAGCCGCCGAGGGGGCGGATGGCGTCACTGCCGGCTCACTGTGTGTGGGCCGGACAGCCGCCGGAAGCCGTTGCGACGCTGCCTCCTGACGCGCCACTTCGGCAAAGCTGCTCTTCGGTAGGTATGATACCCGCCTGCGTGCCTCCTTGTATGAGATATTTTCTTTTACTTTGATTGTCACAATTTCTTTTTCTTTTTTCCAAGACGGGCACGACCGCGAGTATGCGGCATGCTCGCCATCACAGTTGACACAGTGTGGAGTGTTCTGGCTTTGTAACCGGGACCGAAAACTTCGGTTAGAGATTTCGAGACGACGAAGGGTGAGATAATTCTCACCGTCTTTTCAAGTTTATAAGAGTGGATGACGTGAAAGCGTGGAAAGTTCTTTGTTCGGTTGCCATAAAATTGAAAAATGTCTTCGGTGCGCCCTCGTTTGTGAGAGCGATCAGGGAGTCGGGGGAATGACGATAAAGCCATAACGTAATAATGATTTCGGTAACTACGCCAGCCGCCCACCAGCGAGCCCAACAAGGGGACGCTACAAGACCCGAAGGAGATGCAGACGCCAGCTGTACATAGCCACTATAACCTAATATAACAGATCCAAGGATGGATAAACTACACCAGGTTAACCCTTGCTGCCTGCAAGATTGGAAGTAAAACGAAGTGACGAGAAGACAGGAGAGATGGAAAGTGAGAGAGAAAGACGAAGGTTGGAGGGAGAGAGAGACAGGAAAAGGCAACTACCGATTTCCCCCGGGTGGGTCAGTCCGGGGGTGCCGTCTACGTGAAGCCGAGGCCAAAGAGGTGTGTTGCCTCCGCCAGGGGGCCATAAAGGTCCAAACACCCGGCATCGGCTCAACCCCCAGGATCCCCTTTTCCCCGGACACGGCTAAGCCGCGCACAGTACACGCGGGAGGGTCCAACCCTCGTGTGCTCGGGTCCGCGGTGTCGCAATACGCCGTAGAAGAAACAGCGCCGGACTGGATATCTTTTTACACGCTTGCGCCTGCTCGCCTTACTTTTTAATATGTTTTAGGCCACCTTAAACTTCTATTTCGCATTGTCATTCTTGCTAAAAATTCTGCTCCCGTGTAATAAAGAAAGAAAAATTGGCTGCGGCTTAGCTCAGCTAACCCTGGATATGCAAAGCGAAAGCTTGGTTTAGCCTGGTTAAGTCTTGGTTTAATTTCGTTAGCCTTTGATTTAGCTGTAATTAATTTACTTAGGTATACACTCATCGATATAAACCAGGTATAAATTATAAACCGACAATGTCCAAGCGTTTTGCGAGCCGCACGGCTAGCTCTTCCTCAGTCTCCTACGATAGCTCTCCAGTGAAGCAGTTCGCCAGGCGAGAGACGCTTGTCAGAAACTTGTCGTCTGACGAAATAAGAGCGCTGCGATTACTGAGGGCAGATGAGGACATTGTAATTCTACCAGCGGACAAGGGCAACTCAACCGTCGTGTTAAACATGCCGGACCACGAGGAAAAGGCGTCCACCCTCCTCAACAGCCAAGACTACAAAAAATTAAAACAGGACCCCACCACAAGGACCCAATCAGTACTGAATAAGACGCTGGTCGAAATTTTCCGAAACCACCCAAATTCACGAAATCTTTATCTAAAATTAATGTGCAGGAACCGGTCCACACCCGCCTTTTACGGCTTGCCAAAACTCCATAAACCCGGAATCCCCTTACGGCCAATCGTAGACTTTTCATGCTCCCCACTTCGATCACTATCCACATACTTGCACCAGATTATATCACCACTCACCGGAAGGACAGCATCCCACGTGCGCAACCCCGAAAACATCATCAAGCTCATATCAAATGTATGCCTCGAAGATGATGAATGCCTGGTCTCTATTGATGTGATCTCTTTGTTCACCAGAGCACCCATTCAGTTAGCTATATCCGCAACAAGGTATGCCCTGGAATGCGACGACACACTCGACGAGAGAACCCCCTTGAGTGTAGACGAGATCTGCCGCCTTCTCGAGCTATGCCTATCAAATACCTACTTCACTTTGCGAGGCAGCTACTACAAGCAGGTGAAAGGAACTCCCATGGGGGCCTCAACCATGGCTAACCTAACTATGGAAAATATCGAAGACAGAGCTCTGAGTACTTTTTCCCCGAAGCCAAAAGTTTTCCACAGGTACATGGATGATTGCTTCTGTATCGTGAAGGAGTCGCAAGTCGAAAACCTGCAGAGCCATTTAAATTCCATAGACCCGGATACACAGTTCACGTCGGATCGCGAACAAAACGGATCGTTACCATTTCTAGATGTACAAGTTACACGAACCAACGGCAATCTAAAATTCTCAGTCTACCGAAAACTAACCCACACAGGCCGCTACCTACACTTCGCATCCAACCATCCGGCAAACCACAAGGCATCGGTCGTAAATTCTTTATTGAAAAGAGTCGAAACTCATTGCACATTGGAATCAGATCAAAAGAAAGGAGAACGGTTCTCAACGAACTCAAAAAGAACGGCTATACAACGGAATTCATTCGAAAAACAACCCGACAACAAAAAAGCAAAAACAAACTACGAGACCTCCAACCGTTAACTCCCCCTCGACCACAGAAACGAGTGTCCATCCCATACGTCAAAGGTACCATACGTCAAAGGTACCAGCGAAGCTCTCAGCCGAATATTGAAAAAGATGGCCTCAAAGTCGCGCATAAACCGATGAACACTTTGAATATCCTCATTCCTAAAACAAAAGACCGTCCGCCAAAAGAAAAAGCTCAAGGCGTTGTCTATAAAATCAGCTGTGCCGACTGTCCGGCGTCGTACATCGGGGAAACGAAAAATCTAAAAGAAAGAATCAGAAAACACGAAAACGACGTCACAACATTCAACCGAATACACCGCGCCGTCGCCGAACATTCCGAACACGCCGACCACAAGATTTCTTTCCAAGAAACCCAAATCCTTCAAACAGAGACAAACTGGCGAAAAAGGCTACTACTCGAGTCTTGGAACATACAGAACACGGCGGGTAATATAAACCGCGTGAAGGGCATTCTTTCTTCTTTGTATGTTCATGGCCTTGCAGACGCGACGAAGGGAAGAAAGGACCCCCCGCTCTAGGTCAGCAACACCAAAACAACTCGTCCCCCCCCCCCCCCCGTCTCTCGTCAACGCATTCGCGCGACTAAAGGGCGCCCAGCATTGGTCAACCCAGCCGACCAGCGACGCCGAAGCCCCCCCCCCCCCCCCCACCCCCACCACCTATTTTGTCTGTCTAGAGCAGGTGCCCTGCCAAGTGTCTCCGCACCTTACGCTCTCTCCTCCTTCCTCTCCTTTGTTACGACGGACCTTTTAAAACCTCCGAAGAATACCCCCTGAAGAAGGAGCCGAATTGGTTCCGAAACGTCGGGCTAGTAAATTTCCTTATTTGGTTGGAGTCAATCTCTAAGTCTTAATCAATTTTCCCAACCAGACAGGTAATTCTGTCGAAATGTTTAGCTTCAGAGATTTAGTTAGCGTAACAAGCGTCTGGACATGGTGTTGGAATTCTTTGAGAAAGCTGGCCTTACTTTCAATTCTAAGAAGTGCCATTTATTTGAACATTTTTGAAGATCAATGCCTACAGGCGATGATGGGAAAGAGAACAGATGGGAAAGATGAAGAGGGTTGGGAGGAGCAACAGAATAAATAGATGGCGTTCTTGGGCTAGGGATCGGGTTTTTATTACATGACACTTGTTTTGGTGCTCAAACAGATTTTGATTTCGCGTCTGGAGCTATTAGCCTGCGTCGTTGGCATGAGGTCGTGTCGATAGGTGAAGACAGTGCCATTGATGAGCTCAGTTACAGCTAACGTTTGGAGCTAACTCGTCTTGCGTTGAATCCAGTGTACGCCGCCAAAAGGAGAGCTGCTCGTATGCAAGTGACCGACACTGATGGCCTGACATCGCCAATCCAGTAGTAGCAATTTGCCGGAAAAGACAAACCACCTGACTTGGCAGCACGAGGAGTGTAATCCTTTTGTCTTCGTGCTTCAAACTTATGATGGTGCAGTTCAGCTTGGCTTCATGATCCGCAGTAACTCATATCTACTGAGCATACTCAATTGAGAGAACAATTTCAATACTAGGCAGAAATGCCAGAAGAGACGTCAGTGTGTCCTTCTGCAGCATCTGTTTCGAACATTATACTATCTGGTAACAGGCACAGTGCCCTGAAGAAACTGTTAAGAGTCACTAGTTGGGTATATCGCGTGGCTGGAAACGTGTCGTCGAAGTGATCTTAGTACGCTTGACCATTAACCACAGCCGAGCTTTACAAGGTGGAACACTAATCTTTGCAAATCTTCAAAGTTCTGTTCTCCAAAGAAGTGCAAACGCTGCGCGTAGGGAAACGGCTGCCATCCACAGCTCCAGTTCTTGGAATATATCCTTTCCTAGATGCACGTGGTTTACTTCTTGTGGATGGTTGTTTGCAGCAGCTTGCAGCCTCCTGGGACATCGGACCCAAAGTACTGCTACCAGGAAGGCACGGGTTCACCTCTCATTGCTTTAACTGCGCATGAGCGCGTAATCTATGGCGGAGTTGAGGCCACGCTTTGCGAGCTTTGAGAGAGGTTTTGGATTGTAAAAACACGCCAGACCGTTAAAAGGTCACTAAGCAGGTCTCTAACCTGCAATCATCATGAGTACGTCACTAAGACAGCGTCGTTTGCTCCATTTCCCCGAGACAGAATCTCCAAAGCAAGTCCATTATCTGTAATTGGCTAGGTTTACTGCGCGACCCTCTAGATGTGTGACACAGTTGCTGCCAGCAAAATTGCATGCATCCTGATCTTGCCTTATGCCGTCACTCGCGCCATTCATTTAAAACTAACAACCAATACTGACACGTCTACTTGTTTATCTTTCACCGGTGACCTCTTTTCTCCAGCTAAGAAATGCTAAACGTAATCGCTCGGCGCAGGACACGCCTGCATGTATCGTAAGTTTCTCGAACGTTATCGATGCTTACACTCCTTGTCTGTTGTCACCGACGCTTATGTAATCTGATTACATGAGCGACGCAAATTGTCTAGTACTTTCTGCAAGACATGCGGGCACCAGGGATTACTCTGGAACCTTTGATGACTCATGTATAAAAGCCGACGCGATTAGCCGCTGATCAGATTTCGAGGATCGCTGACTGTGTTCACCGCTATCGTTGTGCTTCGAGTGAAACTTGCTTTTGTAGGCACAGGTTCGCCCAATGAAGTCCTTTTTGTCACTCACAGTTTGACGACTGTTTTCTTAACCGTCACTACTACGTGACATCTGGGGCGCGATCTTGTGCGCGTTACAAAATGTAACGGAGGCGGTCCGTTCCATCGAGCCGCACACGATTTGTCAATTTGAACCGTGAAGATCAAATTGACCAATCAATCTTCACGGAGGAGATGACTGGCCTCTTCCGCCATGCCGACCGCGACATGTCTCAAGAAAAGAAAGTTTGCTTCTTGGTGCGGGGTGTCAAAGAGCAAATATTCGCTGGAGTAATGCGCAACCCGCCCAAGACTGTCGCACAGTTTGTGCGCCTAATACAGGCGCTTCGTCAAGGACTTCTCACGGATCGCCGAGCCACTGACGTACCTCACGAAGGCCGACGTCGAGTTCAAGTGGGAGACGCCGCAATTCGAAGCATTTGAAGAACTGAAGCGACGCCTGCAATCACCGCCAATACTTAAGCATTTCAACGGAACCACCGATACTGAAGTCCACATCGACGCAAGCAACGTAGGAGTCGGCGCCGTGCTTGTGCAGAGGACTGACGGACTAGAAAGGGTTGTAAGTTGCACTACCCAGTCTCTGTCCAAGGCGGAAGCAAATTATTCCACAACAGAAAAGGAGTGCCTCGCCATCATCTGGACTACATCAATGTTTCGCGCCTACCTCTATGGCAAGCCCTTCAAAGTTGTGAGCGACCACCACGTGTTGTGTTGGCTAGCTAACTTGAAGGATCCTTCAGGTCGCCTCGCATGGTGGAGTCTGAGACTTCATGCTTTCTACATCACCGTCGTTTACAAGTCGGGTCGAAAGCACTCTGACGCTGAGTGCTTGTCACGCGCCCGTCGAACACCCGCCACAGGACGACCAAGATGACGACACTTTCTTGGAACCCATCAGTGCCGACGAATTCACCGAACAACAGCGAGCTCTGGAACCTTTGATGAGAACAACCAGGGATTACTCTTGAACCTTCCATGACTCATGTATAAAAGCCGACGCGTTTCGCCGCTGATCAGATTTTGACGATCGCCACCTGTGTTCGCCGCTATCGTTGTGCTTCAAGTGCAACTTGCTCTTGTGGGCACAGGTTCGCCCAATAAAGTCCGTTTCGCCATTCACATGCTCTTAGCGTCGTAGACTACCGAGGACGCGAGTTAGCATCGGCAACCGTCAAGGCACGCAACCCTGAAACGGCGGAAGAAGTGGCAATCGCTCTCGCCACCACCACATGCACAGACGCAGCAGTAATTTTCACCGACTCTCAGGCCGCCTCTAGAAATTTCTCGAGGTGCCGCATTTCGTCTGATGCACTCAAGGTACTAAAACGACGTAGCACTCCGTTCCCGCACACCTGCGTAACGTGGGAACCAGGACAGGAGGGACTAGATGGGAACGAAACGGCCCACACCGCTTCCCGCGAGCACGTCAGCCGAGCTCCCCTCGCCCCCATGCTCTCCGACGTGCGGCAGAAGAGGTGGAAGCCGTACCCAACAACTATTCAGCGATATTGCAACACTACAGACTCGAACGCCGCGTGTACCCTCCACCGCACCCAAACCTCAGCAAAGAAGAAAGCGTGGTCCTCAGACACCTACAAAGCAATACTTACACTCAGGGAACTATTATGCACCGCCTCTACCCGACGCTCCACAGCTACCTCTGCCCTCTCTGCAACGTTCCCGACACCCTGGCACACTTGCTCCTGGAATGCCCGTGGCATGAATACAGTGAAATGCAGCCGGAAATGGACGCTAACCGAACACCACAAGCAAACGAAGACCACCTATTAGAAACGTGGGAGGCCAAGCTCGCCCTCGGGGACCTGGAAGACCAACGACAACTCGTCACCAGAGCCAGAGAGCAGTCGAAGCCAGAGGGTTCCTGGACTACGGAACCTTCCCATCTCGGGGGGATACCGGGCCTCGCTCGGGACACTGTTTCAAGAATAAACGTTTCTTTCTCCCTCTCTTGTCATTCACAGTTTTACGACTGTTGTCATACAGTAGTGGTGCAGGTCGAGGCATCTCTCCTTTATGCCTCTCTCACTTTTTGTTTTCTTCACCGTCACTACTACGTGACAATATGTTAATGACAACGAGCAATACACTGCTGAATGTGCGTTCAATGAGTTTACAACAAGGCATTGTTAAATCTCCTTCATAAGTACACTGTTCACACACAAGATTAGGTGTTACTGTTTTAGCATTGCTTTTTATTGCGATAGCAATTATATGGACACTCCAAAGCAGATTTATGCCGTCGGCGTCGCCGTCGCCGTCGCCGTGAGGTTCCGTATGACGTCAATGGAGATGAAATTGTCGCCGCGCGCCGCCGAACGCTGTATGTGCTAGTGAAAGGGCGCGAGGGACGCGCGCTTACACGGGGAGTGAACGCATGGCGGAGAACAAACGCGCGTTCTGTGCCGTGCTCCCTTAAGGGCTGCAGAAGTAGGCGTCTCTTTCCTCCTTTACAATCACCATATATGTAGAGCAAACGCGCCTTCTTCTGACGCACGAAAGGCCGGGGGGGGGGGGAGGGAAGGGAGGGGACGTTTAGCTGCGGCACCAAGTACCTATTTATATCAGAGGCTCCGGCAACAGTCACCAACACCGCACGCATTTTGTGCGAACGTGGGCAAAACGCCGACGGCGTCGACAACAGTTCTGCGTGTTGCCGGTGCTGCTGCGTGTCCAACTTTATACAGCTGATAAAGCTACTATCATTACTCCGTATAGCTCCCTACAAATTTGCTATCGCAATTGATGCTTCGCCTTTCAGGTGAAACTGCGACAACTTTTTTAAAATAGCCCGGGCGCGAGCCTTGCGTCGCCCAACGTTATACTGTGGGTGAACATTCCTAGGAAAAGGACTAACAGCGAATGATGCCCGGATTGCTTCCGAGAGTGATTCCTCATGGTCGTTGATTAAGCTTGGAGCTAAGTTGACTGAGTCTAGTAAACGTCTTCCGGCTTTGGATGTAGATAGCCTGACAATTTGTGCTGTTCTTTGGGCCTCTGTCACCTCCGAGACGGTATTATGCATGCCCAGCTGCATAAGCTTCTCTGTACTAGTGGTGACTGGTAATCCCAGTACTCTTTTAATGCTCTTGCGCATGAGCGTGTCTATTTTGTTCCTTTCTGTCTTAGTCCAATTTAGTGCAGATGCCACATAAATGGTGTGACTCATCAAGAACGCGTGATATATCCTGAGAAGATTGTCCTCTCCGAGTCCCCTTTTTCTATTCGAGACTGTAGAGATGAGCCGGAGCATACTCTCCGTTTTGGAGGTGATGTGGGCAATTGTCTTTGCATTACAGCCTCTGGCGTCCAGTAACAGCCCCAGTATCCTGATCGAGTTGACTCGAGGAATAACCTGACCATCCTTCGTGTGTAAGGCAATAGGTATCAGTTCCATCGGAACCAAACCCCTAACGCCCTGTCTCGCCGGCCTGTACAGCAATAACTCAGACTTGGTAGGTGAGAGGCTGAGCCCTGTTTCAGTTAAGAATTCTTCCGTTACATTTAGTGCTTCTTGTAGCGCCTGTTCAACGTCCGCGTCTGATCCACCAGGACACCAAATCGTAATGTCGTCTGCGTATAAAGCATGGCCAATGTTTTGCACGGAGGATAGGCGCTCCGAGAGTCCCGTCATGGCAATATTAAATAAGAGAGGGGAGATTACTGCCCCTTGCGGGGTCCCTCTTGCCCCCAACTCAAACTAATCAGATTTAATTTGCCCAATTTTGATGGTAGCAACTCTATCCTTAAGAAAGGATCTAACATATGTGTGGAATCTCCGTCCCAAATTTAGCTCCGAGACCGCCTCGAGTATGAATCGATGTGAGATGTTGTCAAATGCTTTAGCCAGATCCAGGGCGAGTATTCCCCTAATATCTCTAGTCCTGCGGTCGATAATTTGGCGTTTGATGAGAAGCATCACATCTTGTGTGGAGAGTGCGGGTCTGAAGCCTACCATATTGTAGGGAAATATTTCCCGGCACTCGATATACTTTGAAATCCTATTGTGAATAGCGTGTTCTGCAACCTTACCCGCACAAGAGGTGAGCGAGATCGCGCGCAGGTTTTCCGGCGCTAGAGGTTTCCCTGGCTTTGGTATGAGGACCACCCAAGCAGTCTTCCAGGACTCAGGCACCGTGCCCGATTCCCATATCCTATTGATTTCTTCCGTCAACTTCGTGATAGACTTATCATCCAGGTTGCTAAGGAGGCGGTTGGAAATACCATCCGACCCGGGGGCCAAGCGGCCATGAAGGTTATGTAATACCTCTCTGATCTCAGCCTCTGTAAAGGGGACGTCCAGCTCCCCCACCTCTTCCCCCCGGTAGCTGGGATAGTCCCGATGACCAGCTGGACCCATCGGGAGATATCGATTAGCCAGCTCCATGATGAGGGCCGTCTCTGAACCTCCCTTCTCTTTGTGCTTCCGCACTATCCTATCAATTGCAAGCCTTTGGTTACTTTTTGCTTGCGAGTCGTCAAGCAAATGTTTAAGGAGGTTCCACTTTCCTCCCGTGCGCATTCGCCCATCCACCGCCGAGCAAATCTCACTCCATTTTTGCTTTGCTAGTTCTGCGCAGTACTCTTCAATCTCTCTATTGAGTTCCGCTATTTTCTTCCGGAGTCTGAGGTTGAGTCTCTGTGTTTTCCAACGTGCCTGAATGGAGCTTTTGGCCTCCAGAAGATGCGCCAAATGCGAATCCATTCTGGGGACCTCAACCTCCGTGCTGACCACCTTAGTAGCCTGCTCGGAATCTTTCTTTAGTCTTTCGAATAAATCACTTAGGCTACTGTATTCTTCGGTGTCCTCTTTTCTGATTTTACGGAAAACATCCCAATCGGTGACTCGAAACTCCCTGGGAGGCGCGGCTATGACCTTGACAGAGATGGTTATGACGAAGTGATCACTACCCAAGTTCTCCTGAAGGTTTTGCCACGCCACCTCGGTTATGTTCTTAACGAATGTCAAGTCCGGTGTCGTATCCCCCTCTAGCAACATTCACTTTTAAGAGGAATAGTTTCATCCCCCGTGTCCTGATAACGACGTCATTCACATTGCCCATAGGGGCTATCCGTTCTCACGCGCTGCTTCTGTGGTCATCGCTGCTCTGCATCACAGTAGAAAAGACGTAAGCAAAATACGCACTTGCTTTAGCTTTATCGTCGGAAACAACGCCATCTCCTGAGACAAGTTGCGGAATAGAAGTTGCCTCTATTCCATTTCTTTTCACGTGCTTCCAAAACGCTTCGATTAGTCTGATTCTCTAGTGGATAGGTTCACTAAAAGCACTCTTGGCTACGCGAACGGCCTTCTTCATTTCCGACGTAATTTCTTTGAGCTTCCAATTAACGATTGACCGAATTTGGAGAAAATTATGATAGAAGTTTTGCCTTCACTATTGATCACTAATCACGATTTAAATATTCATCATTAATTACTGCGACACTCATGTATACTTTGATTCGATATAATTAGGTACATCCATCGGGAGTTTTCGCTCATGTCTAAAACCAGATAACGCACTGTAAACACAGAGCCCTTAAAGCTATCGCTTTAACTTAGCGTGAGCGGTATCGTCGTTGCCGTGCCGGTTCGCGACTTTACAATTGCTAGTAGGTACAACGGGGACGTGGCATTGCAGGTCACGTGACTTCCGCTTAACACGTGTTCTCATGGCAATCATGGAGCTCCTATAGGTGCCTGTAAAGCACTGTAAAGCCCGACCCTCATAGAACGAATTTCCGGCGTCCAAGCGGTGAACTTCGTCCGACGGCGGCCGCTCGGCGGCCGGCATCAAAAATGAGGACGCGCGCCACCGACTTGGAGAGAATAGATATGTTCGCCTGCCGCCAGAAGCGGTCAGTGCGCGGCGACAAGGCCGATTCAATCAGGAGGCAGCCAAGGAGGTTATAAAAAAGTTGTCGCAGTTTCACCTGAAAGGCGAAGCATCAATTGCGATCGCAAATTTGTAGAGAGCTATACGGAGTAATGATAGTAGCTTTATCAGCTGTATAAACTTGGACATGCAGCAGCACCGGCAACACGCAGAACTGTTGTCGACGCCGTCGGCGTTTTGCCCACGTTCGCACAAAATGCGTGCGGCGTTGGTGACTGTTGCCGGAGCCTCTGATATAAATAGGTACTTGGTGCCGCAGCTAAACGTCCCCTCCCTTCCCTCCCCCCCCCCCCCCCACGGCCTTTCGTGCGTCAAAAGAAGGCGCGTTTGCTCTACATATATGGTGATTGTAAAGGAGGAAAGAGACGCCTACTTCTGCAGCCCTTAAGGGAGCACGGCACAGAACGCGCGTTTGTTCTCCGCCGTGCGTTCACTCCCCGTGTAAGCGCGCGTCCCTCGCGCCCTTTCACTCGCACATACAGCGTTCGGCGGCGCGCGGCGACAATTTCATCTCCATTGACGTCATACGGAACCTCACGGCGACGGCGACGGCAACGGCGACGGCGACGCCGACGGCAGAAATCTGCTTTGGAGTGTCCATATAATTGCTATCGCAATAAAAAATGTTGCAGTGGCTTAGCTCGGCTATGCCAGGATATACGTAGCGTTAGCAAAGGTTCAGCTGATTATTCTTAGCTTTCCTGGTTGTCTAGATTGTCAAGGATTAGCTTGATTGTCATGCTTACTGCTGCTCCAATGACACACACGCGGTATACGTATTATGTGGCACATGTATATTTATTTTTGCTCAACGTCACGTTGCTTCTCTATTGCCACAAAGACGGCTCGGTGATCAGTGAAGTAACACGCTGCCGTCTCTATGGCCCCAACACAGTATTTGGAGTTGTCTGTCTGTCTCTGATAGACAAGATCAATGGTGCATCCCCATTGGGTCGTCTGTGCAGTTGGAAGGATTGGCTAAGTCGAGGTTAAACTTGTCCTTCAAACGAACACAAAGAGAGTCTGGAGCACGATTGAAGTCACCAGCCACCACACACAGTTCACTTGCCGCCCGACTAGGTATACACGTAGCCACTACGTCTATAGTGTCTTTAACGGAATTGTTCGGTGGCACATACACGGCTTCGATTATCACTCAGCCTCCTGGCGACGCCGCTTTGCTAGACGTTCGTCCCTTTGTTCCAGTGTCTCCGCAGCACGTTTAGCCTTCTTCTGTTCATTCCTCCTACGCTCAACCGCTAATTAATTGCCAGGCAACTACTTCGGGATCCGATGAGTCAAGCTTCTCCGTTCTTCTGCGCTGTTGAGCAGCATTTGCGCTCTCCTTCTCCGTGGCTATACCACACTGGCAAACGCCAGTCAGAAGCGCAGCGGCTCCAGCGCAGTGTCAGACGGCGACTGCACAGCGAGCGTCTACCACGGCTACGACGTCACTCCTCTGGAATGCGCAGACCGGCGGCGGTGAGTCGCGCGCGGCGGCGGCGGAGTGCGCGAGAGGTGCCGGCTCCGGTGGCTCCGGTGCGCAAGCCGTGTGACATCACTGATCCTTGCGCATTCGCAGCACGGCTCTTGATGTGCCGCGCGAAACGGGCTTGGCTAGGCCAGTGTAGCTAACGCTACAAAACTTCTGGAGTGGAGATGCCGCGCCGCGGCTGTAGGGATGGTCGATGAAATTTTTTAATCGATTAACGATTAATCGTTCGTCGGTTTAGCGTATTATCGATTATTCGCTTTCGATGCGGGGTTCTTCGTCGATTAATCGATTAATCGACTTTTTTTCGGGCGCTTTCAAAAGGCTGAAACACAGTTACCTACTCACCTATTTTACCTATTTAACGTTTGAAAGGTGGAACCAGGATAAGAAATACAAGCGTATAAACTTTGATAAAGAATAAAGTTTAATTTGTTAGAGGTCAACTATAATTGCCACTAGGGACTAGTGGCAGGGTGTTCATATTAACACGTGTACTTGTTTGTTATTCCCCGGTGACCGCTTTTCACCGGCTAAAAAATGTTAAACGTTATCGCTCGGCGCAGGGCGCAGGACGGAAGTTTCTCGAACGTTATCGATGCTTCTATCCGTTGTCTACTGTCACGGACGCTTATGTAATCTGATTGTATGAGCAACGCAAATTGTCTAGTACTTTCTGGAAGACCCGCGGGCACCAGGGCGACCCCAGTGCTTCGATGGGGTCGTCCTGGAACCTTCGATGACTCATGTATAAAAGCCGACGCGTTTCGCCGCTGATCAGATTTCGACGATCGCCGACTGTGTTCGCCGCTATCGTTGTGCTTCGAGTGCAACTTGCTTTTGTGGGCACAGGTTCGCCCAATAAAACATCCGTTTCGTCATTCACAGTTTTGCGACTGTTTCCTTCACCGTCACTACTACGTGACAATATTTACCTTTTACGGAATTTTTAAAAATCGCCTGTTGCAGGTAGCTTAATTCTTATCGTTGAGTTGGGTTATTCGAAGAGGCGGACATCAGTAGCACGAGAAATCGAAAGACATATTCAACCAATTAACAAAAATTGACTAATGAACTGCTTAGTCAATTACTTTACGACACATATTGCAATTTACGAATTGTAGCAGTGAGTTTGCAAGACGCACCTACTTGAAATGAATTTCCAGGATGACACCAGTTTCGAGATATTATTTCTCAAAGGGTGGGACGAATTACATGGGCGTTTCAGTTACTTTTGTGCTTCAATGCATTTTGGAAAAAAGTAAGTGGACCAACAGTGCATTTTTACGGCGAGTATACGATGATGCATATCACCAAGCTGGTGTCATTCTGTAAATTCATTCCAAGTGGATACGCCTGACAAGCTCACCGGCTACAATTCGTAAATTGCTATATGTGTCGTAAAGTAAAAACTAAAGCTAATTAGTGATTTTTGTTAATTAGTTGAATATGTGTTTCGATTTCTCGTGCTAAAGTCCGCCGCATCGAATAACCCAGCTCAATGATAAAAATTACGCTACCTGCCACACGCGATTTATAAAAATTCCGTAAAACTTAAAAATGAACACCCTGCATGTTAAAAATGGCACTTACTGAGGAGGGTGGGCATGGAGGAAGTAGAAATTAGAAGATATCATCGCAGCACGACTGACATGAAGTAACGGCGCAACTCGTGATCGCCACATCAGAGCGCGTGGTAGGTTTAATGGTGCCGGGTGCCGGGCAGCAGCGCAGCTGAACGGGAGCGCACCCATTTGAAACTACTGCGAACCAAACATTATCGGCCAATACGTTGTCTCTCAGGGTCACGTGCTGACTATATACTGCGAGTTAAAAAGCGAAAGAAATGACTTGACGGTGAGTTCGCTTGCCAAGACTTGCAGCCTCACGCAATGCTCTCTCCTAGTTCATTTCTTCCTTCACTGGGGCGGCTTCTCTCCGGCCCCAGGCACCTTGTGTGACGCGTGCGTAAAGCGGGGAAGCGCTTGGCCAGCTCGGCAGGACTCGGGAAAACAGTCAACAGTCGCTCTCAGTCTTCGCAGCCGCGCTGCCGTTGCTCGTACTCCGCATTCTATAGTACGATTTCAAAAATTTCCCGCCACTTTAGTCACCGTCTGGAAAACGATTAATCGAACTGCTTTAATCGATTAAACCGATTAAATTAAATGTAGACATCGATGACAATTAATCGTTTTGCGGCGTACTTTTCGTCGATTAATCGATTAATTGTTCATCGACATTACCATCCCTACGCGGCTGACGCCGGCGACCGCCATATTGCTCCGGCAAGAAAACGCAGCTGCGCCGCTTGGGCCCTTGCGTACAGTGTACTAGAAGAGTTGTACACTGTACCCTTGCGGTAGTTCGGCAGTTGCGGCATTTATAGTGCTTAGTTACGGTCTGCTGAGCGGTAGTTCTGCGTTTGTAAGGGAACATCCAAGCTCTGCTGAATGGGATGGTGAACGCCTGCATCGCACGAGTCGTGCGAAGCAAAAGTCAGGAGTGACGTTTCACGTGTATGTAGCGCGAAAAAGCCTTCAATCGCTCGACCATTGCTGTGCACTATCTCCGTCGAGGAGCGCTGTTGTACATCTACCTTTTAATTGGCGAATATAGACTGAAACAAGCTTTTTTCTGCGTATGTTTGTGCGACAGGTTCCCGAAAGAGAAAGCGCTGCGTGACGCGTGGCAGCCCGCTGTTCGCAGAGATGGCCGGCTGCCTAAAGATTCGGATGTTCTTTTCACGGTGCACTTTGAAGAGGGTTGTTTTGACAGGTCTGGTCAAACGACAAGGCTGCGACAGGGCACCATTCCAACCATTTTTCTAGTGTTCTCCGCACATCTGCATAAAAAAGCGAGCTCGTAAGAAATGCTTGCTGTTCGTATATACTTCCGGTGCGCTTGCATATGAGATTCCGCATGTCGAGAGGAATTATTTACTACTTATTTATATAAAATGATACAGCTCTCAGACCTGGCGGACGTCATAGCTGCGTCTCACAAGTTGACTGTTTATAAGCGTGGCACGCAACTGTTTCGCATCAAAACAAGAAAATAACTGACTAACTGGTTAATAAAGAGTATTGCCAGTCACATATCGTGTGTGTAACAACACGATATGTGCCTGGAGCAACAACAGTTCTTGTGCAGCCATAGGTATCCTATCTTGGTGTAATTTAACTTAGGCTGGATCGCGAATATTACTGTTTGCTGAGATCAAGTTGCTGTTGCATGCCGTCGTGTAAAGTTCTATAAAAATCAGAGTTCATACAAATTCGTCTATTGCGGACTCACGATCTTTACAATATTTAAAAGCCATTATTCGCATTATTCGCAGACCTGCTACGCGGCAGAGGGTGCTAAGAATCTCTGGGTCAAGACAGGCCGCCAATGGAAACTGAACCTGGCAACGTTCAACACGCGCACCCTCTCGAGTGAGGCTAGCTTAGCAGGACTATTTGAAGAATTATCAGGCATTTCCTGGGATATTATTGGCCTTAGTGAGGTTAGAAGAACTGGTGAGGCTTACACAGTGCTGACTAACGGTCACGTCCTCTGCTACAGAGGTCTTCCAGATAAGAAAGAATCTGGGGTAGGATTTCTAGTGCACAACAACATAGCGGGCAACATTGATGAATTCTACAGCATAAATGAGAGAGTAGCAGTTGTAGTAATAAAGCTGAATAGGAGGTACAAAATGAAGGTAGTACAAGCCTATGCCCCAACCTCTAGTCACGATGATGAAGAAATAGAACAGTTTTATGAAGATGTTGAACTAGCAATGAGAAAGGTGCAAACTCAGTATACTTTAGTAATGGGCGACTTCAATGCAAAAGTGGGGAAAAAGCAGGTTGGTGAGCAAACAATTGGAAACTACGGCATCGATTCTAGGAATGCAAGAGTAGAGATGTTAGTAGAATTCGCGGAAAGGAATAGTCTCCGAATAATGAATACCTTCTTCAGGAAGCGCAGCAACAGGAAGTGGACCAACAGGAAGTGGAGAAACAAGGAATGAAAAGATTTCACGCTCTCTGCCGACCCAAGCATAGTGCAGGATGTAGAAGTGTTAGGTAAGGTTAAGTGCAGTGACCATAGGTTAGTGAGGTCTCGGATTTCTCTCAATTTGAAGAGAGAGAGAGAGTGAAATTAGTCAAGAGGAAACAGGCCAACCTAGAGGCAGTAAGGGTAAAAGCAGACCAATTTAGGCTGGTGCTTGCCAACAAATATGCAGCTTTAGAAAAGGAAGATAACGACAACATAGAAGTAAGGAATGAAACCGTAACTAGGTTGATTTCAGAAGCAGCAATTGAAGTGGGAGGCAAGGCACCAAGGCAACCAGTAGGGAAGCTCTCCCAAGAAACAAAGGACCTAATAAAGAAACGACAAAACATGAAAATGTCCAACTCAAGAGATCAGATAGAATTCGCTGAACTGTCAAAACTGATCTACAAGAAGAAAGTAAGGGATATTCGAAATTATAACGTGGGAAAGATTGAGGAAGCCGTAAAATATGGACGCAGCATTAAATCAGTAAGGAGAAAGCTTGGCATAGGACAAGGCAAGATGTATGCACTGAAAGATAAGCATGGTAATATCATCAGCAATTTCGATGACATAGTAAAAGCAGCGGAGGAATTCTATACTGACCTGTACAGTGCCCAAAACAGCCAAGCTACTTTCATTCAAAATAGTGATGAACCGGATACAGATGCTCCATCTATAACTAGCGCTGAAGTTAGAAGGGCCTTGAAAGACATGACCAGGGGAAAAGCTGCTGGAGAAGATGGAATAACAGTAGATGTAATCAAAGATGGAGGATATATCATGCTTGAAAAGCTTGCGGCCCTTTAAACGGAATGCCTCACAACTTCATGTGTACCAGAGAGCTGGAAGAACGCCAACATTATACTAATCCATAAGAAGGGAGACGTTAAAGAACTGAAGAATTGAAGAACTGAAGATAGACCCATTAGCTGGCTTTCAGTATTGTATAAACTATTCACCAAGATAATTTACAATAGAATCAGGGGAACACTTGAATTCAGCCAACCAAGAGAACAGGCTGGCTTCAGGAAGGGATATTCTACGATGGATCATATCCATGTCATAAATCAGGTAATCGAGAAATCTGCGGAGTACAATCAACCTCTCTACATGGCTTTCATAGATTATGAAAAGGCATTTGATTCAGTACAGATACCAGCAGTCATAGAGGCATTGCGTAATCAAGGAGTACAGGAGGCATACGTGAATATCTTAGCAAACATCTACAAGGATTCCACAGCTACCTTGGTTCTCCACAAGAAAAGTAGACAGATACCTATCAAGAAAGGGGTCAGGCAAGGAGACACAATCTCTCCAATGCTATTCACTGCATGCTTAGAAGAAGTATTCAAGCTGTTAGACTGGGAAGGCTTAGGAGTGAGGATCAACGGCGAATATCTCAGCAACCTTCGGTTTGCAGATGACATTGTCCTATTCGCCAACAATGGAGACGAATTACAACAAATGATTGAGGACCTTAATCGAGAAAGTGTAAGAATTGGGTTAAAGATGAATATGCAGAAGACAAAGATAATGTTCAATAGCCTGGCAAGGGAACAAGAATTCAGGATCGCCAGTCAGCCTCTAGAGTCTGTAAAGGAGTACGTTTATCTAGGTCAATTACTCACCGGGGACCCTGATCACGAGAAAGAAATTTACAGAAGAATAAAATTGGGTTGGAGTGCATACGGCAGGCATTACCAAATCCTGACTGGGAGCTTACCACTGTCGTTGAAAAGAAAAGTGTACAATCATTGCATTCTACCGGTGCTAACATATGGGGCTGAAACTTGGAGGTTAACAAAGAAGCTCGAGAACAAGTTAAGGACCACACAAAGAGCGATGGATCGAAAAATCTTAGGACTAACCTTAAGAGACAGGAAGAGAGTGGTGTGGATCAGAGAACAAACGGGGATAGGCGATATTCTAGTTGACATTAAGCGGAAGAAATGGAGCTGGGCAGGCCATGTAATGCGTAGGATGGATAACCGGTGGACCATTAGGGTTACAGAATGGATACCAAGAGAAGGGAAGCGCAGTCTAGGTCGGCAGAAAACCAGATGGGGTGATGAGTTAGGAAATTTGCAGGCGCAAGTTGGAATACGCTAGCGCAAGACAGGGGTAATTGGAGATCACAGGGAGAGGCCTTCGTCCTGCAGTGGACATAAAATATAGGCTCATGATGATGATGATGATGATTCGTAGTTACTGAATCGTGCGCCTTAAGAAGTGACATTATCAGCATGCCTTTAATTTCGGTCATTGGTGCAATGTTTTGTTTTTGCGCAGCCAAAAATATGTTTGTTTTCATGTGTTTGCATTTTATGTGTGCCTGTTTGGTACTGTTTTCCTATAGTATACACTTTGATGCACCAGGTAGTTATGCAATATTTTATTCATTTTTTCCAACATGTTGTTTTATGCTTATGTTTATCAAAATAGCCAGGACATAATAAAAATTTATTTACCACTTTACTGATTTCACCTTGTACTTCGTGTCACTTCCGTAATGTGGCAAGCTGATGCGCATGAAACGCGTAACAGCTTCAGCCCTCGTATTCTTGCATTAACAACTGCCTTGTGCATTTGTCTTTAGCCTGACATGACAAAGATTACTGGGGATTCCTGATCATAGAACTAGGCGACATGAAAGCCCTAGCGTCGCTAACTCAAGGATATGACGGCCGCTCTCCACTTCTTTTACGGAGTCTTCGTCACTTTATTTCGTCACAATTTTTTCAGCAAAAAGTCACTCTAAATTCGCCTAATTCACCTCTCTGCGCACGCATTATCGCCTCAGTTCAGTTGCGTAATCACTTTTAGAATGTTAAATATGGCTTTCTTAGCATCATCAACTAGCCCAGCACCGCGTGTTCTTCCCATCATTACCTTTCGTTAAACTCCTAACACCCCGCTAAACCCCTTTAATCCACGATTATTTACTCCTAATTCAACATTATTACAGTCTCAAAACACTTCATTCACCTATCTATATTAATTGTTACTGCAGTTCACATGCTTAATTAATATTGTATACTTAATAGTGGTATTGCGCGCGCTATCGCCTCTTATCCTAAGAGGATCATTTCGTGTCAACAACACGGTTTTCAAACGGCCTTGAGACGGACACCCCACCATGAGGTATGCATAAAAGGCTGTCGCATTAACAAAAAAAAAAAAAAACATCTGCGCTAAATAATTCATAGTAATTCTCCCGCTTTCATCATAAAACGCCACCACTAGAGTGTACTAGGCAATGGTCGAGAGGGCCGATCGGCGCTCTCCCGCTGAGGCACCGCGTGTGGAAAAATAGTGCGAGGGCACTGCGAGCGAACTGGATTGGGGCGGAGACGTGCTCCACGGCATATTCAACGTACTTTCGCTGCGGGCGCGTAGGCCGATTGCGCATTGCACGCTCTTAAAATAGTGCTTTATTTCAACTGCAAATTTATGTTTACACCATCTTGCCAAACATATATATTTGAGGCATGGATTATACAACGCGTCGTCTTCAGTTTTGCTGTCGTTGTCAAGCGCGTCGTCTGCTAGCGAGTGCGCGTTCGCTACGCGGACGCTGGCGGCGCCCAGTTTTTCTCGCAGAACACCTGTGTAGTACATTTTTTTATTTGTTAGTTGCTTTGGTGCGCCCATGACTCTTGACGGCGGGTACCAAAGGTAGTTTTATTTAAGTGAACCACTGTTTTTAACACTGTCTTCTAAAAGCAACTGGCATCTCTGCAACATGAAGCTACAACATGAAATGACCCACCGCTCTAGGTCAGCAACACCAAAACAACTCGTCCCCCCCTCCCCCCCTGTCCCTCGTCAACGCATTCCCGCGACTAAAGGGCGCCCAGCATCGGTCAAACCAGCCGACCAGCGACGCCGAAGCCCCCCACCCGCGACCTCTTTTGTCTGTCTAGAACAGGTGCCCTGCCAAGTGTCTCCGCACCTTACGCTCTCTCCCCCTTCCTCTCCTTTGTTACGACGGACCTTTTAAAAGCGGCACACCGCCACCTCCGAAGAATACCCCCTGAAGAAGGAGCCGAATTGGTTCCGAAACGTCGGGCTAGTAAATTTCCTTATTTGGTTGGAGTCAATCTCTAAGTCTTAAACATGAAGCTACTTACGAACATTTTATTATTGATAGCGTGTCATTTTACGCGCGCTTCTTGTCGGTGGATATTGATCAGGGACAATGATCGAAGAAAACAATATTAAAGTGAAATAAACCAGGTTTATTAGCTGCTTGACGCGAAGAATGACCAATGTATTTCTACATCATTAAATCAAAGGGTACATTGAGAATGGTACAAAGGGTACAGTGAGAACTCCCGACCGTGCACGTTTGCATACGAAACACACGTATTAGTGAATACTGCACACAAAACTCTCATTCGCAGAAATAATATGCATAGCAGGCAATAAAAACTATATATATATATATATATATATATATATATATATAATATCAATAACACTTGCATATATATATATATATATATATATATGCAAGTGTTATTGATATGATGTACGACGCCGAACAGTCGTTTCCGTACGAATGTAACGCATAGCAGCACTATTGCAGTCTCAAAGGTGAGTGACTGCATGCAAGTGCGGACTGTTATTCCGAATGATTATGCTGCCGGAGAGTTGTGGCTGTTGCGCAGTTTCTGAGAGAATTAACGCAGGGGTGTTAATAAGTCCGGCTAATAAGCCCTGCTAATAAGTGTGATAAGCTGTACGTCATTGAATATAAATGCCCCGTTTTGGGGCAGCCTGTAAATCTGCTAACTTCGTTCAGGCAAGGAAAACTTTTTTTTTTCAAGTCTGACCATGTTTGCAACCCATTAAAACTGGGTGCCCCATGTGGTACCACACTTATCTTCTTGAACGAATGCTGCAGATCTACACATATCTGTAAGTGTACGTGAGTTATGCCGTTTCTCTAATTGCTTCATTATTGTCGTTATGATAGTGCGCCGAATACCTGAAAGCAGCCGTTTATAATATACAAGCTGCTTAGTTGAGCGGACAGACATTTGGGAATGGCATTACATTTATGTATGAAATATAGGATAAGCGTAACATGTTTTTCTCGGAAATGAGACTCGAGAATAATTTATTTTGTTTACACTCCTAGAAAAAAGACGAAGAACGCAGCCACCTGTCTTTTTTTATTAGTTCAAACAAATTTGTGGGTTTTACGTGGCAAAACCACGATATGAGTATGAGGCACGCGGTTTAGATTTCTCCACCTGGGGCTTTTTAACGTGCACCTAAATAGAAGTACACGAGTGTTTTCTATTTGTTCCCATCGAATTCCGCCACCGATTGAACCCGCGAGCTCCAGTTTAGCAGCGCAACGCCGTATCCGCTATACCGGGTGTTCAAAATTAAGCTTTAGGGAATTTTTAAAAATATCCTGTGGCAGTTAGCACAATTCTTATTGATGAGCTGGGTTATTCGAAGAGGCGGACATTAGTAGCACGAGAAATTGAAACACCTATTCAACTTATTAACAAAATTGATTAATGCACTTCTTAGTTAATTACTTTACGACACATTGCAATTTACGAATTGTAGCCGGTGAGGTTGCAAAACGCCCCCACTTGAAATGAATTTCCAGAATGACACCAGGATGACACCGACCGCGATAAATGACCCCGTACCAATTACTCCGCATTCTGTTACGCGAGGAAGGCGGAAACTTGAATAGGATGTTGCACTGCAGTTTTTTTTTCAATAACAATGCTTCCCGTAAATTTGAGTACCCTGGGGCTCAGTTAGCTAAGGCTTTACGCTGTTGAGCACGAGGTGGCGGTATCGAATCCCGGCCACGGGGGCTGCACTCCGATGGAGGCGAAATGCAAGAAGCCCGTGTGCTTGCGTTGTAGTGGACGTTAATGAACCCCAGGTGGTCAAAATTAATCCGGAGCCCTCCACTACGGCGTGCCTTATAATCAGAAGTGATTCTCACACGTAAAAAAAAACCAAAAGAAGAAAGAAATCTGAGTACAAGGTGCCGGATGGCGCAGATATGCTGTACTTGTTTGAAGCGGCAAGCAGGAAGGTTACATATGTTTCTCCGTTTGCGTTTCGCAAGACCTACTGACGGAAAACTATATGCGGAACAATACACACGAGAGAGACATGCTGCTTGAAGAACGAGAAAAATATTTGTTCTCCAAAGGGAACCGTACAATAACATAGTAGAATGAAAGCCGACACTGCGGCCGCAATGCACGCGCAATCACCGAGCGCCATTAAAAATAAAATGAAGAGAAAGAAAGGCATGTATTCTTAAGACATATATACATGTAATATTCAATTATGAACACAATTTGACAGGTGTGAATGCAAATACCAGCGCGCGAAGTAGATCGAATGACCCTGCCGAGCAGTAGCGTCAGCAGTTTCCAACGGCGCGACCTTGATGCGGCCCAATCCACTTCGATCGCAGCGCCGCCACAGTATTTTTCCACGTCGGGCGCCTCACGGCAAAGCATGCGCCGCCCCAGCTGCTCGTCCCACTCGACCATATTCTAGTACACTCTAGCCACCACGAAATCGCACTGGTTACGCTACCAGCGCGCAAGCAGCGCTCGTTCTTGCCCAGAGCAAGATGGCCGCCAACCGGTTTCCCAGGCTTCAGCAGGTCGCATGGGCGCGCATAGGGGATCTCTACTCCAGAAGTTTTTTTTATAACCTCCTTGGAGGCAGCACTAGAGTGTACTAGAATATGGTCGAAGCAGCGTCGACAAGGCACACCATGGCCGAGAAAAGCATCAATGAATCGAGAAGTCGTGACGATCTAGATAACGCACTGTTCTACCCGTGCCGATTAGAATAATAACATAGTAGATTCTAGCAAATCAATCTGTGGATTGCGACAGACATGTGACAATCTACAGATTATCTGATGGACATATTGAAGCAGCCAGAGAAAGCTCTAAATATGAATGCACTGTTTATGATAGCTTTTCTTCAGTTTTCTAGTGAGAGAGACTAACATTTATTGAGGTAAAAGGGAAGGGATTTAGGAGATAGATGGTTGGGGCCCCAAGTCCAGGGCTCCACTGGCTTTTGCCGCCTGCCGGACGTGGCCCAGAAGCGCTAGTTGCACTTCCGGGTCTGAGCTAGCGAGGAGTGCCTCCCATTGCTCCGGAGAGCTTTCTAGTCTTCACTTCACTTCACTTTATTACCTTAAAGACCCCATTGGAGGAGTATTACATAAGTGGTGGTTAAAAAAAAATAAACATTAAATACAGGCGTTCGTTTTGAGATATGTGATAACAGCTTCGGTAAAGGCAGATGGGCTTGTGATGGCTGCGATGGCGTGTTGAAGGCCGTTCCAGTCCCTTGATGCTCGAATAAAAAATGATGCTTGAAAAGTGGTGGTCCGGGCACGTGCGCGTGCAACTTGAAGCGGATGACCGGTGCGATGAGATATGTATGAAGGTGGCGTGATGTACGGTGGGTGATTTAGGGAGCTGTAAAAAAATGAACGGAAGAGAGAGAGGGTGGCAACCTGTCGACGGAAAGAAAGAGCTTCCAAGCCAGATTCCGCTTTCATCGATGAAATGCTGATATCGTACGAATATGAAGAATGAATAAACCTAGTAGCACGATTTTGTACAGCTTCGAGTGCATTTATGATATAATTCTGATGCGGGTTCCAGATGGGAGATGCATACTCAAGTTTCGATCTTACAAATGATTTATAGGCCAACGCTTTTACTTGTTGTGAGGTATGACGTAAATGTCGCCTAAGAAATCCCAGTGATCTATTGGCTGATGAAATGATGTTAGTAGTGTACAAGCGCCAGGACAGATCACAAGATAGAGTGACACCAAGATATTTGAATGATTGGACTGATTCTATTGGAACATCAGCAATGGAATAGGTAAATGTGAGGGGGTTACGGCAGCGAGTGAAAGACACGAGTTTACATTTGTTAGGATTTAGGTTCATTAGCCAGCGATTACACCATTCTTGTACATTATTGAGATCGTTCTGGATTAATGTGTGGTCAAATGTGTTGGTAACTCTGCGGTAGATTACACAATCATCTGCAAACATACGAATGTTACATGATACCTGTGTTGGTAGATCATTAATGTAAATTAGAAAAAGAAGCGGTCCTAAGACGGATCCCTGCGGGACGCCTGATGTTACGCGGAGTCTGCTAGAAGAATGGTTATTAACGAAAACAAACTGAGAGCGGTTATTCAGGAATGCTTCTATCCACTTTAGTACGTCGGGGTGTAAATTTAACTGAGATAATTTTAGCAGCAAACGTTTATGAGGAACTGTATCAAATGCTTTTGCAAAATCTAGGAATATGGCATCAGTCTGAAGGTTACTGTCAAGGTTAACATGCAGGTCGTGAAGGAAAATTGCCAACTGCGTTTCGCAAAAATAGCCTTTTCGAAATCCGTGCTGACAAGGGTGAAAAAAACAGATTGAGTCTAAGAAGTTCATGATATGCGAGTATATGACGTGTTCCATGATTTTGCAGGGGACACTAGTTAATGATATCGGACGATAATTTAATGGGGTTTCTCTATTGCCCGACTTGAAGACTGGAACGACCTTGCCCACTTTCCAGTCGGATGGTAAGATGCCTGTAGAGAGTGACTGCGAAAACAACAAAGTTAGGTACGCAGCAGATACATATTTAATATTTTTTAAGAGTTTGGAATTGATATCATCTACACCTGCTGACGATGAAAGCTTGTCGTTATCAATGATCGAGGTGATTCCTTCTGCCGAGAATATAATTGGTGGCATACACGCAGATATGTCAGTAGATGTGGGAAGATCTGGAGTTGTAGTCTCGTTAGTAAATACAGAGAAAAAGGCGGCATTAAAAATGTCAGCACACTCGCTGTCGCTGACTACTTCGCCATGTGCATTTAACACGCTGATCATGCGCGCCTCCTGAGGGTTTATTATTTGCCAAAATTGTCGAGGGCTGTTTGTAAGCATTTTAGGCAGTTCATCGTGGAAAAAGGAGAATTTAGCATTCCGTATAGCCCTCAGATAAGCGTCTTCGGCCACAAAATATTTCCCCCAAGCAGAGGGGTGTCCGTTTAGTTTGGCTGAGCGGAAGAGACGTTTCTTTTTGTTTTCAAGTCGCTTAAGAGTTTTAGTGAACCATGGCTTGTTACGGTTTCCGCGGAACGTTATTCTCGGTATAAACTTGTCAACGAGATCACAGATCACCTAGCTTGTTTTTAAATATTACCCAGTTTTTATTTGTAGAGCGCGTAGAACATAACCTCACGAACATAGGAAGAAATGCGCTCAGATCACTATTAATGGCATCATAATTACCTTTATTGTACAGGCGGATTGTTTTGCTGACTAAATCACGTCTTACGGGTTGAAACGAAAATGTGGCGTGAATTACTTTATGGTCGCTGACTTCAGGTAGATATGCTATTGATGATAAGCTTTCCGGATTGCTGGTTAGGATGAGATCTAAGATGCTAGAAGTGCTTAGTGCAACGCGTGTAGGTTCTGATACAAGTTGAGTTAAATTGAAATTAAGGCAGAAATCCACAAAATCTCTGGCAGGCTCACTGCCCATAGTTATGGGGACGTCATTGCTCCAGTCTATTTGGGGAAAATTAAAATCACCAAACAGGAGGACTTCTGCTTGTGGGTGTTGATTACTAAGGTCACTCAAACTGTTATTAAGTTTAAATGTGAAATCTGAAATATTATTTGGAGGCCTGTAGCAAACACCTAGAATGATTGTATGGGGGGAAGCGTGAATAATTAGCCACAATACTTCAAGATCAGAAGTGATGTTTTTGGCTACGGAGCACGATAACTGCTGGTGCACAGCAATCAGTACACCGCCCCCCCGCATGCCTTTGCGATCCTTTCGATAGACATGAAATTCCGGTAGGTCGGCTAGTACTTCTGTATCTGTTATATCTTCTGTTAGCCACGTTTCGGTTATCACCATTATATTACTGTTGGATGATAAAACAAGGTTGGAAAAAGCGTCACGTTTTGGAAGGAAACTGCGTGCGTTCGTAAAGATTACAGACAATGATATGTTAGATTTGGGCTTAACAGTGCAACGGACATTTTTACGACGGGGAAATTGCTATATTATTTCTTTGACAGATTGTGTTTGCTCGTCGTAGACGTAGCGCTTATGGCCCATATGCAGTGTTTTGAATCGCAGAGAGAAAGGTAATGATTTGCTTTTAGCGAAAGTAACGAGATGCCGGCGAGCGTTTTGTACGGAACGAGAGAAATCCTCTCCAACGCCGAAGCTGGTTCCATTGAACTTGCGGCCGTTAGAAAGAACCAATTCTTTTGTTTTATGGAAGGTGAATTTCGCTATGATAGGACGGTGGCGGTTAGTATCTGTGCGATGACCGAGACGATGTGCGCGCTCAATTTCTTTCAGCTCGATACAAATATTCAAATGATCCTGGCAGTGCTTGATGATAAGTTGCTCGGTCTGGGCAAACGTCTCTGATCCAGTTGATTCAGGGAGGCCATAAAAAATAAGATTATTGCGTCGTGACTGGTTCTCGGCGTCATCAATACGCGTTTCAAGCCTGTGTACCACGGTGGCCACTTGAGCGGTACACGTTTTCACGGTTTCGAAGTCAGAGCGTAGGGAGACAAGATTTTGATAATGCCCCTCTAGATCAGTCATGTGCCTGCCCAGATCAGCAATAGCTTTGTCCGTCGACACTAGATGAGTTTTCAGGTCTTGAACCTGACTGATTAATTGCGACTGTCCAGCAGACAAGTTCTTCAATTCAGCTAGTAAAGCATCGGAGTCCGGGCCCGGGTTGCTTTCGACATCACCCGACATCATCAACAAAGCACGAATTACATCAGAACACTCAAGAGCGACAAGAAGGCAGCAGTGCGGGCTCGGCAGCTGAAGCAGGAAACGATTGCTAGACTTCTTAGAAAAAAGACTGTAAGCTTTACTAACCTGCATGACAAGAGTGAATGGATTAGCGGTCTGCGTCTGTGCACAGCCGCCGAGCCCACAAGGCGCCACCGGTATTGACTGCTATTTTATAGTTGACCGGAGAGTTGATGTTGATGGCGACAGGTTTGTCCACGCTGCATCGAGCACTACCGTCTTCGGTAGCGGTGTCGTCGAAAACGCAGATCTGCTGCTCCCGACGAAATCCAGGGGCCTGAAGGGCGGTGCAAATCCAGAGGTGCGCATCAGGGATGGGTGACAGGCAATCCTGTCATGTTCACCTGACCAGGCACGATATTGCAGCGGGACTGCCAGGGAAGCCGTCACTAAGGATGGAAGCAACAGGCGCACGAGTGCGCGCTGAAACACCTGCATGACAAGAGTGAATGGATTAGCGGTCTGCGTCTGCAGCACAGCCGCCGAGCCCACCTGTAAGGAATTTAGTTTCTCTGGCCTTTTACTACATCCCCATGAGACGTGGTAGAGGGTCGGTGGCGATTTGCGACACCACGGACAATCGTGCCCGTACAAGGTTGGAAAAATTTTGTGCAGTTGCAATAAATTTGGATAGACCCCCGTTTGAATTCTACGGAGGTCCATTGCGTCTTCCAATTCAACAGATTTGTGGGGGACGCCATACTTTTGCCGTGCGCCTCGCTGATGAGCAAGAATCTCGCGCGGATCCAACCGAGCAGGATCACTGTCTTCCTCCCCGCGAAGGCCATGCAGTGTCGTGTGGGGTGGTTGTAATTGGGAGGGCGGCTGGTGCTCCGCTCGGTTCATGAGCTCTCGAGCTAGAGCGTCCGCCCTCTCGTTACCCTCTAGGCCAGCATGTCCAGGGCACCAGACCAGCCTATAAGTGTTTTTCAGTTCCCTTCCTAATAAGTTGCGTATTTTTAATGGGAGGCGGCCGTTCGTAAAGAGTCGGCACGACTCCTGGGAATCCGAGATGATGGTGATGTAGGCCTTTCCGACTTTTCGCTCCCCATGTTTAATTGCCAAGGCGATGGCGAAACACTCGGCTTTGGCGATCGAGGACGTGTACAGGGAGGCGATTGATACCATGCTACTCGTGTCGCTATTGATTACTGTAACCACTGCGCGCTTCCAATTATATCTCGAAGCGTCTGCGTAGAGTACGTTGTCATTGCCTCTGACTAGTTTTCGGAGCCATTTTATTCGTTCCTCTCTCCTTTTTTTATGCCTTTCTTTGGCCATATTCTTCGGGATAGGGGCTACCGAGATGTTGCGTCGAACGGATTCTGGCATGTCCACTAGCACCTCGTCCAAGTTTTGGGGATGCGGTGGAAAGCCCGTCCTTATCAGAATCTCCCTTCCCGACCTCGTCTGGCTGAGACGGTTCCTTTGAGAGATTATTGTAGCAGCCTTGAGCTCGGCGTACGTGTTATGCACGCCGATCCCGAGGAGCCTGTCTGTCGTAGTGGCTACCGGTAAACCTAATGCCGCCTTGTAGTTCCCTCTAATGATAGAGTCTACTTGCCCTTCCTCGCTCTTGTTGAGCGTGTGGAAGGGCAAGCTGTATGTCAACTTACTTATTACGAGCGCCTGCACTAAACGTAGAGTGTCGGTTTCCTTCATCCCCTTTTTGTGGAAGGTGATCCTCTGAATGATCCTAGCCACCTGTTTGGTTGCCGATTTTAGGAGACCAATTGTGTAATCTGCCCTACCGTTGCTCTGAACCCAGAAACCCAGGATACGAGCAACGGTGACCTCTTTAACTTTCTGATTTTCGATTTGGATTTCTATTTGTCCGTTACTTTTGTAACGTTTACTATGTATACGGATCACCTCCGACTTTTCGGGGGCGCAGCTGAGACCGCTGGCTCTGGCAAAGTTTTCTACGACCAGGGCCGCCTCCTGCAGGGTCTGCTCCTTGCTGGCCAGAGACCCGCGCGTGGCCCATAGAGTGATGTCATCCGCGTAGAGGGTGTAACCTAGCTGCGGGACACCGTCCAAGGCCCGTGCGAGTCTACGCATGGCGATGTTAAACAACAAAGGAGATATGATGGCTCCCTGAGGCGTGCCCTTGTTTGGCATTTGGAAAGGTTCAGACTTTACTTGTGAGATACCAATTGTTGCCGTCCTCTCCGTGAGGAAAGCCCTTATATAGTTGAATATGTTTTCGCCGCAACCAATTATATTTAACTCTGAGACTATAGCCTCGTGAGATATATTATCAAAAGCCCCCTTCAGGTCGAGAGCAAGCAGCAAATGCTCCCCCCCGTGGGAACGCCTCTTAGGACCGCTTCCTGTAACAGAAGGAAAGCGTCCTGTGTCGAGAGGCGACTGCGGAAGCCCAGCATGGTAGCCGGGAACAGGCCCCTGTCCTCTATGAAATTTTGAAGTCTGGTGTGAATGACCCGTTCGAAAAGCTTTCCCATGCATAACGTCAGTGATATGGGTCTGAGTGCCTGCAGGGAAGGCTTCTTCCCGGGTTTTGGAATGGTTATAATTTTGGCCTTTTTCCGTTCTTCAGGGATCTTTCCTTTAAGCCAATAGTGTTCATTAAATTTATTTGTTAGGTCCTCTATGACTTTGTCACTAAGGTTCCTGATCATGGCATTTGTAATTTGGTCCTCACCGGGGGCTGTGTTCCTCTTGGCCGCCTGGGCTGCCGCAAAGACCTCCGCCTTTGTTATCGGCGCGTCTAGGTTTTCATTTTTTGCTCCCGTGTAACTGATTTGATTTGTCGAATTTGTTGTGGTTGCACTCTCGCCAATGCATCTGGCCTGAGAGCCTTTATGAGGTCGTCATCCGTGCCCGGGAAGTCTTCCGCGATTTTCTGCATTGTTTTGTTGGGCGCTGATTTGGACTTATCTGGGTCAAGGATGTTCCTCAGGATGGTCCAAGTTTTAGCAGTGCTTAGTGTGCCCTGAAGCGAGCTGCAAAAGCTGACCCATCCCTCAGTTGCCAATTTGCTTGCGTGTTCGTTTGCTTCCTCTGCCAGAGCCGTGATCCTGCGCAAGAGTTTCCTATTCAGTCGTTGACTTCTCCACCGCTTCAGGAGGCTTCGCCTGATCTCCCATAGGCGTAACAGGTGGCTATCTACTGCCGGTGCCTCTATGGTTCTTGCTATTTTCTTCGTTGTGTTTGCGTGTACCGATTTTATGTACTCAGACCAAGCCTCAATTGATTCCGGTACGGATTCGGGTGGGGTATCCCATTTCCTGAATTCCGCCCAATCTGTGATCCTCGCGTCCCCTATGACTCTGCGCAGTTTGGGTGTCGATAGGGAGACGCTGATGATATAATGGTCGCTTCATAGATTTTTCTCCGGATTTGTCCAGGAAGCGTCTTTGATGTTGAAGGTGAAAGTGAGGTCTGGGAACGTGTCCCTACTTACACTGTGGCCTACTCTTGTGGGCGCGGTGGGAAGCGTTATTAAGGTCAGACCCTGCCTAGACGCAGCGTGCTCGAGACGCGTTCCCTTGGGTGAGTCTTTTATATAACCCCATGCGCTGTTAGGTGCGTTAAAATCGCCCAACACCAATAGGCGGTCCTTGGTGCCCGTGATATTACCCGCTTGCGCGAGGAGCTCGCTAAAATCCACATATCTCTCTTTTGGAGGACTGTATAAGTTCACTATTACAGTCCTCGCTTTGCCCCTCTTTTGGGGGAATAAGCTGATTATTTGATGATTGAATTTAAGACTTTCTATATACTCTGCCTTTGCCGCAATCGTCTTGCTCACCAGCGCGGCTATGCGGGGATAATGAGGGTTTTGCAGGGCGTAGTATCCGCGCAGCTTGACCATTTTGGTGCCAATTTCTTGCAAGCATACTACGTCCGGTTGATATGGTGCCGAGTTTATATAATTCTGGAGTGCAGATGCGCGCTTTTGAAAAGTGCGGCAATTCCACTGCCAGATCTCTAATTGTTCTGCACTTTTTAAATTATGTTTGGCCATGATGTATGGGCGCTTCCGTGTCGTCGCGCTCCGCCTTTGATTGTTTGCTCCTGCCAGCGGAGGCCGAGCGAGGGCGCTTGTTTATCGCCCTCTGTAAACTTCCCACGGCTTCGTTTACGTACTGTCGTTGAGTTCTCAATTCCTCTCCGACGAAAAGTTTGATTTCCATCACTGAAATCTTGTAGGAGTTTATTAACGTTAGCGATACCCTGCCTCTTTTCCTGTAACTGTGCCTGTATTTGCTGCGTTAATTGATCGTTGTTATTTAGTATAACGTTCGGGGTGGTGGTGGTATTTTCGTCCATCCTCCCTTCCCTCCTTCACCTGACGTCGCTGTTCCCCTTGAATTCACGCGGTTTATTGACGGTGTATCGCTTGTGCTCTCACTACAGCCTCCAGCTGTCCCTTTAGGAAATTGTGGTGGTGGCTGCAGCTTAGCCTCTAGCCTTCTCTCTAATGAAGATATTGCCGCCTGTAAATCATTACGCTCCTCGGCCATCTGTTTCCTGAGCTACTTGACCTCTTGCGTCAGCCTCTTATTTTCTTCTAATATTTTTATTATATTGCGGATTTTCTGTTACCGGAGCAATGGGAGATACTACTCTCGCCCAGATCACCTGATTTTTGCTTGTCCGACCGGCGGCTTGCGGGTCTTTTGATTCCTTGGCCTGGAGAGAGCCCGTCTTGGTCTGGGGTCCTCCGCTTTTGTTCTGTTTCTTTAGGCTAGATGACCCAGGGTGAGCAGATACCGTGCTGCCGTTGTTGATTTGCCACTGGTTCCTAGATTGAGATATTAATCTGGAACTCGATGGGGATTGGGATCTTGATCTCGACTGGTGCTGTTCCTCCCGTTCCGAGCTGAACCATCGATGCTTGTGCAGTTCTAGTTGAGGGAATTCGCTGTCCGAGTTGGCATCGCAGGTCCACTCAGGTTGGTCTCCCCTCTTTTTTGGCTGCTCCATCCTGGATTTTCTGGGAGGAGCAACGCTTTTAAGTTTTTTTCTTGCATAGACTGTCTCCCGTGGGGTGCTCCCCGTCACAGATGGCACACTTGGGGGTGCAGTGGTGTCCTAGCGTTGGTTCTCTTGCCCCGCACTTGGGGCACACGTTGACATTTGGAGTTGGACATACATCCGTTCGGTGTCCGGTTAAGAGGCATATCTTGCATACCTGTACTGTTGGCTTGTATGGGTAGCAGATTAACTCGGCTCCCATCATGTATACGCTCCTTGGCAGTACATGGCCCGTGAATGTGATTATTGCCGTCTTTGACGAGCCCAACATTCTTGCTCTCTCAATTTTCACTCCTTGTGTCCGAACACGCAGGTTCTCCATAAGCTCAGCCTGCGAAGTTCCGGCTGGTATTCCGTGAACTATTCCCCGCAGGACGCCTTAGGGGTCGGCCACGTATGCGTTGAAGGAGTGAGTTGTCCCCCTGATGTTTAATTGGCTGATCTCTCGCAGCCTACTCGCCACGTCTTCGCTTGGCGTGGATAAGATTACAATGTTTGATCCGGGGTGCATCCGCAACAAAAAGTCGTTGCCGTTGATACTTTGTTGGCAGGCATCTATCACCGCCCTGGAGAGTTCCAGTCCCAATATGTTTTTCACCAAAAGACCCCTGTGTGGCCTCAGAATAATCTTGATATCCTCTTTTGGCAGAGGAGGTGGGCCGCGGCGTTTCATCCGTCGTAATCCCTGTTTGGCGTGACTTTTTTCTTTTTCGGCGAGTGGATCGCTTTTCGATTTCTCGTTTGTATTCGCAGTCTTCTCCATGTCGGATTTCTGCTTTTTTAACTGTTTCTTCTGTTGGCTGCGCGAGAGGACGGTGTGCCAAGCGTCCTCAGTCCAAGCGCGGCGTCCCCAATGGTTCTCGTCGCAATTCTCGTTTCCGAGAGACGCGTCGCCAGACGCCGGTTGTTCATCCGAACTTGCCTGCGGAGACGAGATTTCCCTCTCGTCCGTTTCATTGGTTAGACATATCGGCTCCTGAGAAGGGCCGGGAAGCTCTTCATCGACGTCCATATGGCGAAAAAGGCGATCAAGCCCAGCTGGGCATGCTGTTGGCTTACGCGTTTCCCGCTAGTGTTCTTAGCGTTTCACACAGAAAGGAACGAAGGTGAGATAAATATCGCTCACCTTGAGTCCTTCATTCGTGTCGGTAAGTGTCCAAATTCACTGGTTGTTGGTCCGTGCGCCCACACAGACACACAAAGCCGTCGCACCCCGCACGTGCGAGAGTTTCCCGCGACGCGCGACGCCGGCCGTAGTCGTCGTGAGGGTTAGCGTCCTTACTTGTGCTTCCAATCTTCCGAAAGCGGTTTCTCCTCGTAAAGTCGTTCCTTGTGCGAGATCGTGGTATCCACGGGATCCTCACAGCTTCACGAAGCAGAATATACGATTTTCAGGTGGGTTTGAGCGAAAATTCCTCTTGAAAACCTTTGAGAAGGCGAAGCGTAGTGCGAGTCCGTCCTCGCTGATCGGCGCTCCGCCTGGTCCTCTCTTTTCTAGTGAGTCTCACAATAAAAAGTGAGTCTCACGGCATAAAATTTGCGGTACACGTGACTGAAACCCTGCCTCAACCGTGCTCCTAACCATATACCCAGAAAGGCTTCCCGCTTACCTTTGGGTTCTATCAGCCTTGAAAATTCGTGCTTTTTACATGGTTGTCCATCGAAGTTCCCCGTGCAAACAAACTATTGCTTATCCACGACAGTAGTTCATTCCATGCTTTGAAAGCTACCGGCAGTCTCAGGTAATGCAAATGGGATATTAACAATCTAATGTCGTGATTCAGGTTTTTAGTGCTTCTGAAGTTTTGGAAGTATTATTAAAAATTACTATTTTCAACTTACAAGTTATGTAACAGCGCGACAAATTAGGAAGGGACTATCATATAGACAGAGTGAAAAGATAATTACTTACAACCATTTATACTAGTGACGATGCTAGGTATATGGAGGCATGCGCCAGCAGGAAAGGAATAAATACAAGAAAGGAAGGCAATAAAATCAAAGCCCCCCCCCCCCCCCCCCTTCTTAAAGAAACTTGGTTGAACGCGAAACTTTCTCCCATGCGAACTGAATCAAAGTGAAAGTCGAAAGCCAACGACCACGCAATGAACCCAAGAAATGCTGAGCGACCCGATGCGATGCAATATGTGCTTTGATTGCTCGCTTAGGATTGCATTTTTTGAACGTAGAGGTTGAATGAAGACACACTTCGTTAAATTGCATTGCCTGTATTTTAGATCATGTAGCCATTGATTAAACGCACATGCTCACACTTTCACGGACGACTCTACACTTGCACAGTACTGCCTTGAGATCGCTGTTGTAAACGGTCAGAGGCTCTGCCTTTGCCGATACGCGGGATCGGCCTTACGGGCACGATCGCGCTCGCGCCTACGTTCAAGTACGGGAGCCTCATCTGCCGTGCACTGCACCCGTGGCCTACCCATGGTGACGGACGGGAATGCATTGCGCGACGCGCGTAATGTACTGCAGATATATACAGTTCGTCTGGGTAGCGTGACGTTGCAGTTCCCATTGTGCTTATCGGTACAACTGCGAATGTAAACTGTAGTGTTTTACGATACGTTTGTCGTGCGCCGTTGTTCTATTGTGTGCGCCCATACGCAGGTAGTTCCATTGTGTAATTTGGCTTTCCTCGGCGCTCACGGACGAATAAGTGAGACGGAAAGTTTCGCTTTAACAACAAAAATCAGCATGTGATGGCGCAAGGTGATATAACCATGGACCTAACCACCAACCATTTAAAAACCATAGTTCTTTTTTGGTCAGTGTTAGTGATGGCATGCTTACACACCTCTTCCCCGCACGAGCAACCTTAAACGCGTCGATTATTTCTCTGACACACTATCTCACCTCCTAAATCTCAGAAGCCGTGCTGCTGCATAGCGTGGATACCGCGGCCACCACACATTGCCGGGACAAGCCCTGAATGAGACGCTCAGACTACAGCAGGCTCTGATTAGTCTTCGTGGTTCTCCGCGCGTCGCTACACCAGCCAGCCTGAATGCATGGCGCCCACAGCTGTCGGTGGTGCGCTGACAAATTTCAGACACTCTGCTGCTTTGCCGAGAGAGCGAAACGGGGTAGGAAAGGCAGGGAATTTAACCCGAAAAGATTCTGCTTGGCTGTGCTGCACTGGGGGAAGGGTAAGAGGAAATGAAAGGCGTAAAGAATAGAAGAGAGAAAAAAAGCAGTCACGAAAAAAAATTCATTCAGAAATAGAGCAGGTTGGAAACGTAAGTGAGAACTGTAGTCGGTCAGTTCGCCCACTCGAACGCAAAACCTTCAAGAGTTCATTGACTAACTTGTTGTGTGACGATTGTTAATGCCGGCGTTGCAGGACTGTCTGCTCCGGAAACGGCTGGTCGTCAAGACGCGCCAGTGCGGTCGCGAGTGACTGACTGTGTGCGATGTATCGGGGACAATGTCAAAGTACGTGTTCGATAGTTTCCTCGTCGCCGCAGTGATCTCACGCACTACTATTCTCCCATCCGATGCGGAAAGCAAACGACTTCGTAAATGCGACGCCATGCCACAATCGGCAAAATACCATTGTTGCGCGAAGGGATAGTCCAGGTGGAGGTCGAAGTCGCTTTGCCAAGGTTACTTAGCGGTATACAAGGATGTTTCACTTAACTTGGGCCAAACTTTAAATATATAGCAAATGCTGCGTAGCTGGACAAAACCAAGGTAATGTTGTTTGTCGCCGCTTGGAGAAACTCAGATTATTTTGCATTCCGCCTAATTTGATAATTAGTCTTAATAAATAATAAACTTCTCAATTTTTAATATTACAATAAAAGTGTCAATGGGAAAGTTGTACAGCAACATGACAAAATTCCCGATACAGCTTTTTGTTGCTCATTACGTGCAACATAAAAGTGTTTTTCTGAGCGTGAAGGTTGCCCGCGAATACATGCAAAGCGCCTCGAGGAGCCAGTCGCGCGGCAGCACTCTGGATATAGCTCATTTAAAACCAGTTTCCCAAAGCGAAATTTCGTTGCAGCGGGCCTTAAGGTTACGTGTTATTGTGAAATATTGATGATGATGTGTTGTGTTTTGTGGCACACGGGCCGGGTATGGCGAAAGAGCGCCAGGCAAATGGTAATGTGGTGTCAATGGTCTGTCAATAAGATCGAGAGATATGTTGCGATAGGTAGATATTACTTGACTGTAGAAGGGCTCAAAATTTGTGGCTGTAAATTGCATCTAATCGGTAGGCAATAAAATAACAAACATGAGAGTGAGCAGTGCTGTGAATATAAAATTTATGTTGCGAAGTGATCATAGGATAAAATGTAAGATTATGCAAGTAGCACTACCACCTCACGAGGCCCTTAAACGCAAGGGTACGTAGTCATGTGCCCTACAAAAACTACTATCGCAGAAGCACTCTCTGGTGAGAGCATGCGCTCCAACATTTCTGGGCTAACCACATTTAGCACTGCATTATTCAGGTAACTTACAACTGCCTTCACATCCAAAAATGGTTCTAAGCCCAGAAACAATGCCGTATATAGGGAGATATGGTGTCTATAGGCTTACGGAAAGTGCTTTTTTCCGTTTAGCTCGCGCTTTCCTACACTCCACCGGGATGTGGAGGTCAGTTAGCCTTCCACCAAACCTTCTACAATAGGGAGAGCGCTACGCAGAGCAACTTGCACGACAGAACTGGGACTATTTCGGTAAATCTTTCCAAGGAACGCTGGGCACTGCGAAGACTTGGGAAATACTCAGACATCTGCTAGACCCGACCCAGAGTAAGAGAGAAAGCAAGCACATGATGAGCCGAGTGCTACACAACTTTGGAGGCTATTGTGCGCCCTACAAAGTAGATACATTGGCCAGCCAATACTCGGTGCACAGCCCGTGCCTGACTACGCCGGACTGGAAAACAGAGAGCTCGACCGGGACATAACGAGTTCCGAGCTGACACGAGCGATTGCAAGACTCACTCGAAACACTACCCCGGGCAAGGACGCAATCACCAACAAGTTGCTACGTAACCTGGACGATGCAAGCATGCAGGCAATACTGGAACTCTTCGGCGTACACTGGAGCAGAGGGACCTTAACCCCGGATTTCAAGCGTGCGGCGATTACGCTGATACCAAAGCCGGGAAAAACGGCCTGTCTGGAGAACCGACGGCCTATTTCGCTCACATCTTGCCTCGGTAAACTGACATATCTCGATGAACGTCAACTGATGCCGAACAGGATGTTTGGTTTTCGACCCAACTTGTCAACGCAAGACGTGCTTCTGCAGCTCAAAGACGAAGTACTGAATGCCGTAATGCCGTGCTGCCCAAAAGTAATCCTCGCACTAGACATCAAGGGGGCCTTTGACAACGTGGGGCACGAAGCCATACTAGCAAATTTCAGAGAAACGAATTGCCGCCGACGAACTTACAACTACGTGAGGGCTTTTCTCACAGATTGTACAGCCACAATAGGGCTGGGAAATGCGGGGTGAGAGCGAGCAGAAACACCTAACAGAGGAACGCCACAAGGAGCAGTGCTGTCACCGACACTTTTCCACAAGGCCATGCTGAAATTAGAAACCCAACTCGAGAAAATACCGGGGATCAGACATGCTTTGTATGCAGACGACATCACGATATGGACGGTCGGAGGGCCCATGGGAGAACAACAAGATGCATTACAGGAGGCAGTAGACGTCATAGCAAGATACGCGGAGACATGCAGACTGCAATGCGTGCCGGAGAAGTCGGAGTTCTTTATAATCGAGAAGCGTTCACGAAGACGATCAATAGCGCAGGCACCAACCATCCACCTGCGAATAGGTCCTAAATAAATCGCCAAGGTGGACAGACTTCGTATCCTCGGCTTACACTTACAAAAAGACGGGGGCGGAGTATGCGCCATACAGAAGCTGCAACGCACGACTACGCAAATCTTGCGCATGATGCAACGAATTACCAGCAGGAAGAGGGGAGACACAAGGTACATGACCTGATCCGACTAGTGCAGGCTCTGATTGCGAGCCGCATTTCGTACTCGGCGCCATATTTAAATCTCAGCAATGCAGAGGTGGAGGTTGTCGACCGGCTTATACGCAAGGCGTATAGCGCTCGGACTCCCACCCGGAACGGCTACTTTCCGCCTCGAGGAGACAGGGGTGTACAACAACGCACGGGAAATCACAGAGGCCCACCTGGTAAGCCAGAAGGAAAACGTTCAATAGCGGGACGCTGCATCTTGGAACGTGTTGAATATTCCGTACGAAAGACCAGCGCATGACGAAAATCCCAACACGGATACAAGAAACTGTGCACGTCTCCCCGACTCCCAGGAACATGCACCTAAACTTCTACATCGGACGGCCACAAGCCCGAGCGCAGGCGCTCGCGAGAAAGTATGAAAACCATTCCTATGTCTTGTACGTAGACGCGGCCAGCACCGCAAGAAGCACTGCATTCGTCACCAGCGTAGTCGACAATCGCGGGACCGAAATGAGTGATTCGTCGGTTTCTATAGCGAGTGCTGCGGACGCAGAGGAACTAGCGATAGCGTTAGCCATTCCAAGGAGGCCACACTGGTAGTGCGTCATAGTTCTGATGGACTCAGACGCCATGCAGAAATTTTTCCAGGGACAAATATTCAGGGCCGCACATCGCATTCTGAGTGGAGCGCACCAGCTCCCACCATTTATACAAAGCGTGTGGGCTCCGGGGCATGAGTCCTTACGCGGCAATCAGCAGGCACACGACCGACAGACAGACAAAGAACTTTTATTTTGGTCCTGAGAACACGATGAGTGCCCCGTTAGGGGGCATCGTCTGCGGGCCGCACGAGTGAGCTCATGCAAGAGAAAATTAAATGCGCAAGTGAACGTTGAGTGCATAAAATTCACAAAAGAGACAAAGGCGCTCCAAAAAGATTCTGGAACCATATAAAAGCACTCGGAGCTCCAACTAAAAACTCGCAAACGGCTATAAGGGATGAAGACGGTAACATCTACGAAGGAGACGATGCGATGCGGTACATTACAGACGTTATTAGGGATAACTTCGGCACGAGAAAAAGCGTAGTTCAGACAACAGATCCAGCAACAGCAGAGAGGCCAGAGAGACCAAAATTAAGCATAGAAAGCTTTTATTGGAAAAAGGCAGCAGAAAATGTCCCTAACAACACGGCAGCAGGACCCGATGAAATCCCAATACAGCTAATCAAAAACCTCGGTCCAAAAAGCAAGGCACTGCTGACTAATGCCATAGAGCAAGTGATTAGAACAAAGAAAATTCCCGTTGGATGGCGTGAAAGCAAGATGAATCTCATCTACAAAGGCAAAGGAGATAAGGATAAGACGAGCTCGTACAGGCCAGTTACAGTAACGTCACTGATATATAGAATTACAATGCAAGCCATAAAATTAGAACTGTCGAAGTGGGTGGAGAAAAACGATGTATTGGGGGAACTACAGAATGGGTTCAGGCCAGGCAGATGCTTAGAAGACAATATTTTTGTACTAACTCAGTGCATAGAGATTTCAGTAGTTCAGAAAAGACCTTTATGGATAGCATTTCTAGGTATTAAAGGAGCTTATGACAACGTAGACAGGGAATTGTTGTGGGATATTCTTCAATACGAAGGCATAGATGACGATTTCGTGGAGCTGCTGAGGGCGATATATAGAGACAACCAAGTACAAGTGGTATGGGAAGGTAGAAAAGAAAATGAAATGGTGGGAATTCACCAAGGATTGAAACAAGGATGCCCTCTGTCACCATTGTTGTTCACGCTTTACGTCAAGGGCGTAGAAAGACGACTGGAAAACAGCGAATTAGGTTTTGATTTATCCTACATGCGTAATGGACAAATGGTGCAACAGAAGGTCCCCGGACTGATGTACGCAAACGACATTCTGCTACTAGCGGACAATAAAAAAGATTTACAGATACTTGCGAATATCTGTGGGAATGCAGCGACAAATCTAGGCCTTAAGTTTAGCACAGAGAAATCAGGAATTATGATCTTTAATGAACACACGAGTAACTTCGTGGTGTCAATTCAACAGCATGTAATACCCATAGTGAAGCAATATAAGTACCTCGGCGTAAACATAAACGAAGGAAAGAATTACTCAAACATCCAACCAAGATAATCTGAAAATAAAGGGGGAAGCGGAATGCAGCAATAATGAAACACAGAGCACTGTGGGGCCACAATAAGTATGAGGTGGTGCGTGGAATCTGGAAAGGAGTAATGGTGCCAGCGCTAACATTCACAAATGCCATTATATGCTTAAAATCGGATATATTGGCGGGTTTGGAAGTTAACCAAAGATCAGTAGGCCGGTTGGCTTTGGGAGTCCACGGTAATACTACAAATGAGGCAGTGCAGGGTGACATGGGTTGGGCCTCTTTTGAAGTCAGAGAAGCACAGAGCAAAATTAGTTTTGAAGAAAGGCTCAGGAACATGGATGAAAATAAATGGGCGGCTAAAGTGCACAAGTATCTCTCTACATGAAAATCGTGGACACAGAATGGAGGAAGAGGTCAAGGAAGTTGGCAACCAAGTACAGAATAATAGAAACTGCAAATAGACAACCAGGAGTCATCAGAAAGTAAGTGAGAGAAATAGAGACCGTGAATTTGATGCAATGAATGGAAACAAAAAGGACAATGGAGATTTACAAGAATGAGAAGAAAGAAATTAGAAGGGAAAATCTGTATGATAACACAAAGGGCAGTGCCTTGCTATTTGAGGCTCGAGCCGGTTGCCTAAGGACGAAAACATATCGGAACAAATATGCGGAACTAGATGAGACATGTGCATGCTGCAGTAAAGATCCAGAAACCACTCAGCACATCCTGATGGAATGCGACGGGATCCACCCTGCGAGAACCGTAGGTAACGTGCAACTCCCAGAAGCGCTTGCTTTCAAAGTGGAAGGAAACAAAAAGATCAGCCGTAGAGATCAGCAAGAGAGGATTGGAGTACTGGTGGAAAAAAAGCAAGGAAAAGATGGATATGACCTGATCTCTTGAAATCATAGGCAGCGGCACAAGGTAAATTTTTCAAAGATAAAAATAATGAGAGGTATACAAAAGTGCTAGATAAAGAACATGTATAGTATACCTGATTAAATCAAGCAGGCTAGGTGACTATTGGTCGCCGCCCCGTTTCAAAGGGCATGCCAATAAATCATCATCAACATCATCATCATCATCGCCTACAATGGAGCCGGGAGGTTGAGACTCTAGGCGATCTCGCGTACTCTCTGGGTAGCCCTGAGCTACTCTTCCTTGGCAGAGCTGGTGACGAGTCGGAGTCAGTCTTCCCCCGAAGAGGGAGACCCTGAGCCCCCGCGCAAATCTAGGGACTGCCAGAGCATGTGTTACAGAGTGCACCTGGGGTGTCCACAGCGCGCACAGCCTGGGTCGATGCATTCTATTAATTTTGAATAAATAAATGGAGACGGATACGTCTCCGTCTCCAGCATTCGTGGGTGTGGAAGCGGAAACTTCCGACGCCCCAGTTGATAGTGCTTGCAGACCTCGTTAAAAGTGAAGATCGGGTCCCTTTGCCACGGCCCTCCCCCGGCCTCCGGGCAACTTCCGCTGCGGCGAGTGAGACCTCGAGCCTGGGAGTGTGCAAGTTCGTTGGCGTTGGGGGCGGCTTCATGAGCATCGCTGCCAATGTGACCGGGGAACCATATTAAGCACTTTCTGCCTGTCTAAGACGCAGGAGAGAGAACGCGAGCGGCTTCCTTGCATACCGAGCCTTTCATCAATGCTCTGGCGGCAGCTCGTGAGTCTGTGACGATAGTGAAACGGTTCGTGGGGCCCATAGCGATGGCTGCGGCCACCTGTGCGGCTTGTCGGCGTTTGTGTTTTTAAGCGTAAGCGACGCCAGCAGCTCCCCCATAGCGAGGTAGCCGCAACAACAAAGTGATTGGAAACTGCGTATTGCGCAGCGTTTACGAAGGCGACGTTGTCCTCAATCTTAGCCTCGAGGCTAAGAAGGGCCCTGGCCCTCGACTACGCCCGAGCGTATGCAAACCGGGAGCCGTGAGAAGGCCTCGCCGAGCAGTTTACCATTAACGTACACGCACACCCTACAAAAGTATCACCTTTCACGAAGAACACTACCGCCGTCTCATAATGCTCTGACGCGAAAGGAAGCTCTAATATGGTGAAAACTCCAAACAAACACATATCCAGATTTGAGTCTCTGCCACGCCATACACCCTGGGCTGCATTCGTATAAATGCCCACACTGCGATCAATGCGCAACACTTTACCACATGGTATGGGCATGCGCAAGCAGACTACAGCTCACACCCATAATACACCCCACATCACGGCAATGGGAGGCAACGCTGCCAAGCACTGGATCAACGGACCAGCTCAACCTGGTCAAGCGAGCGAGAAGGGCAGTTAAGGCCGCTGGGCTCCTGGACTGAGAGGACCACCAACTGCAGAATGGAGGGGCTACCTACGCTCGTGTGCTCTTTTGCATAAAGTTTATTTTCTCTCTCTTTCTACATAGTGGAGGTTCGCCGTCAATAAGGAGGTCATTGTTTGTGCCGAATATGTGTCCTATACGCAGCCGACATAACAAGACTTAAGTTTGTCCTGGTTTTAATGTGGGTGGTGCAATGCTTGCGTGTGGCTTGATCTGGTGGAGCTTATTAGAAGTTTCGGCATCCCACACGTGTTGTCAATAGCATCTGAGTTTATTACGCATGTAGGGCTTTAAGTGTGTAGCGGGTACAGCTATGGAAGAAATAAAAGCTCTTTCTGCTGGGGATGTGGCACTTTGATCTGCGAGCACAATGCCCTTAATTACTCTGAGCCCTGGCACCCAACATATTGTTACATTCTGGTCAGATGTGTATATCGTTCAAAGGCGTGCATAAAGATCATACGTAGATGATTTTTACATTGCGGATCGACTGAGATCGAACCACACTTAGAGAGTCAGTAAATATTCTCTATCGCCAGCAGTACCGCATATGCCTCAGCCGTAAATACACTTGTTTCAGTGCGCAAAAGGCATACTTCAGAGAAAGATAGCCCCAGTGCTGCATAAGCAACACTGGCATGTTACCTAGAAGTGTCAGTGTAATACTACCACACCGGGCATCAGTACATCGCCTGGAGTTCTAGAAAGTGTGCTCGAATGTGTGCCTCAGGAGCATTATTTGTTACCTTGATAAACGACGTGTCACGATCAAGCAGCTGCCACTGCCACGCCGGTGGCACTTTCGCTTGAGGCCTGAGGCGATGTCCCAGGAGTGGCTCGCCCATTTCTTCACACAGCCTCCTCACACGAAGTGAAAAGGGCTAGCTCACTGAGGGTTGGTTAAGAAATAGAGTGGTACATGTCGTGTAATTTATAGTAGAATATCATGGGTGCTAACAGTTAGAACTGACTTTCAGGAAGTATGCATAACTCAAATATGCCCTTTGTAAATTCAGTGACCACTGATTTGATTATACGTAGAGGCTCTTCATCGGGCTTGTTTCACTAGTCGTATACCAAGATGATGCACTGCATCTGGAATCTTTAGTGCACTGGGTGTAGTAGAGTTATAAACTACAGCGCCGTAGTCTGATCGTGATCGTATAAGTCTCTTGTGCAGGTGGATGAGGTACTTCCTATCACTACCCCCTACTGTATGTGAGAGACGCTTTGATAGGTTAAATGTCTTGAGGCTTTTAGCCTTCAAGAATTTAATGTGAGGAACGGATGCAAGTTTTCAGTCAAAAATGATACTAAGAAATTTCTGTTCTGCACTTAAACATAATGTACTTCCAAAAAGCTGAATGTTTGGGTCTCGAATAACTGCTCTTTTATTTGTAAAAAAGAGCAGTTGTACATTTCTGTGGGTTCAAACTAAAACTGTTTTCATTAGCCCAATTACCCATGTTATTTAAGCCAATCTGAACATGTCGTTCGCAAATAGCAAGATTGGAAGACTGAAAGTCAATCTGCACGTCATATACGTACACAGAATAGAACATAGTATGGCGATTAGCAATTCGCAGATAATTCATTTTTTACATGAAGAGTGTACAGCTAAGAACGGCGCCTTGCGGAACACTGTCTCTTGCGTGAAGGACCTAGACAAGGCCTGGCCCACCCTCACATGGAAGGTACGATTTGACAGTTAGCTTTCGATTGTATTTAGCATGCTGCCACGCACACCCATGGCGGTAAGATCACTAAGAATTTCGAAGCGCCATGTTGTTCATATGCTTTTTCCAAACAAAGAAACACCGAAAGGAAGAACTGCTTGTGTATGAAGGCATCAATAGCTCTAAAGCCACATTGAAGAGGATCTATTCTTGTTTTGGTGGCCTGTGACGTACCGTTTCATTGCGAAGGAGTTACCGACGAAATAACCATTTTGTTGCTTACTCACGGTATCTCGGTAGCACGAGAAATTGTAAATGTCACCGATGGGCGAACGAACCTATTGCTAACACATGTTAGCACAGAGGGACGGCGCCTTCCAAAAGGCACGGCTGTGGCTTATTTTGGTGGTTTTGCGAATGTTCGCGGCTGCTGGTCACTACTCGAAGAAGCGCCTACACAAGACCCAGCTCCCGTACTTGATGTCAGCACTGTTTTGCCGGAGCACGAACGAGAACAGCTTCTCACGCTATTGGCCCAGTTCAACGACTGCTTTGCGTCGACTTCAAGAGTCGGACGGACGCCTCTAACAAAGCAACGAATAATTACAGAGGATACGGCACGACCAATTCACCAAAATGCTTATCGTGTGGCCCCCAGAGAACGTGAAGCCATACAACAACAGGTGACAAAAATGCTTGAAGACGACGTGATACAACCATCAACGAGTCCCTGGGCATCCCCTGTAGCTCTAGTCAAGAAAAAAGACCGCAGCTTGCGTTTCTGTGTGGACTACCGGAAACTAAATCAGGTGACGAAGAAAGACGTGTACCCGCTTCCCCGTATGGACGATTCCCTCGACAGGCTTCGACACGCACGTTACTTCTCTTCAATGGACTTAAAGAGCAGATATTGGCAAATTGATGTAGACTCGAGAGACCATGAAAAAGCTTCTTTTGTGACCCCAGGCGGCCTATACGAATTTAAGGTATTGCCTTTCGGCTTGTGCTCTGCCCCTGCTACGTTCCAACACCTCATGGATACTGTGCTTTCGGGTCTGAAGTGGAAAACCTGCTTAGTGTACCTCGACGACGTCGTCGTGTTCTCCGCAACGTTCGAAGAACACCTCGAACGGCTTGAAGCGGTTCTGCAGTCCATAAGATCCGCCGGCCTCACCCTGAAGCCGGAGAAGTGCCACTGGCTTTGCGGAACTACAGTTTCTGGTCACCTCATCAGCCACGCCGGTGTCTGCCCGGATCCTCAAAAAATTACCGCCGTCACACAGTTTCCCGTACCATCAGAAAAAAAGGCTGCCCGGCGGTTCCTCGGCCTCTGTGCCTATTACCAGCGGTTTATTGCTGATTTTGCTCACATTGCGTCGCCGCTAACTCGCCTCACTAGAGACAACGATGCTTTTGTATGGGGCGACGAAGAGCAAGGTGCATTTAACGTCTTGCGGCAACGTCTCCAGACACCTTCAGTGCTTGCCCACTTTGATGAGACCACTCCTACATTGCTCCACGCTGATGCCAGCAATGTTGGCTTGGGAGCTGTTCTTGTGCAGCAGCAGGAGGACACGGAAAGAGTGATTGCCTACGCAAGCAGAACACTCTCACGCACAGAGCCTAATTATTCCTCAACTGAGAAAGAATGCCTTGCCATGGTATGGGAGGTTATGAAATTTCGCCCATATTTGTATGGCCGCCCTTTCAAATTCTCAGCGACCACCATTCACTGTGTTGGTTGACGAACCTTAAAGATCCGTCTGGAGGATCAGCACGTTGGAGCCTAAGGCTACAAGAGTTTGACATGACGGTCAGTTACAAGTCGGGGAAGCGACATACGGATGCTGACTGCCTGTCTCGATCGCCGATAGAGTCGGCTACTCCGCTCGAAGAAGATGATACAGCATTTCTTTGTGTTCTGGACACAGCCGCCATCGCTCAACAACAACAGGACGACCCAGAGTTGCTTGTACTAATCAATTACTTAAAGGGAAGGTCTGCGAAAGCACCTAGAGTTTTCGCAAGAGGACTGTCATCGTTTTGTTTACGGGCCAAAGTCCTCTACAAAAGAAACGTTTCTTCGACCGGGTCCTCCTATCTGCTCGTCATTCCTACAGCTCTTCGTTCGGAAGTACTTCAAGCCTGTCACAACGAGGTGACTTCTGGTCACTTAGGCTACACGTGAACATTGGGCAGAGTGCGGCAAAGCTAATACTGGCCGAGACTTACCACGGCCGTGAAACATCACGTTCGCACTTCTCTCGATTGCCAGAGGCGCAAGTCACCTCCGACGAAACCAGCCGGCCTCCTACAACCTGTCCAGGTTCCTAGAACACCATTTGATCAAATTGGAATGGGTATCTTGGGCCCACTTCCTACTTCTACTGCAGGGAATCGCTTTGTTCACGTCGCAACCGACTATCTGACACGTTACGCTGAAACAAAGGCCATCCAGAGAGGCACAGCAGCCGAGGTGGCGCGCTTTTTCATTGAAAATGTGTTGCGACACGGAGCCCCAAGTGTCGTAATCACAGACAGAGAAACTGTATTCATGGTTGCACTTGTAGATTCCGTCTTGCTGCTAAGTGGAACGACTCATCGGAAGTCGACCGCCTACTATTCACAAGCCAACGGACTGACAGAGCGCCTAAACAAAACAATTGAAGACATGCGTTCAATGTACGTGGATGTCGAACATAAAAATTGGGATGACATACTCCGTTATATCAGGTTTGCGTACAACACGGCGAAACAAGAGACGACGCGCATGACTCCGTTCACCCTTGTTCACGGCCGGGATGTACGAAAGATGTTGGATGTAATGCTTCCACACGAGTTTGAGGACACTGACACGGACGCCGATGTGTATACGCAACACGCCGGAGAGGCTTGGGAGCTCGCGCGCTTGCGGATCTGCCAGCAGCAAGACTACGACGCAGGGCGCTATTATGCTCACCGTATACAACCGTAACCTATCAGGTCGGCGACAGATACACCCATACGGAAACGAGGCCTCTCCAAGAAACTGTTAAGGTGATACTTCGGATCATATCAAGTATTGCGGCGACTCAGTGATGTCACCCGATAGTCCCAACTGTACGCGGCGCCACCCGCACCGTCCTGAAGTTGTGCATGCTGTACGCATGAAACCGTATGTAAGCGAATGACTATGCGAGAGACCCTCACTTCCGCAAGTGACATTTCTGGGATAGCATCGGTACGATGCTCTTCTAGGGAGGGACAAATGACGCCTGTGCTCTAGGCAGGAGACAACGACGATGGGGACATTAACGGACACCTGTATAGTGGGTCAGGAGGATTTTGGCTGACGACGAAGAAGACGTGTCTCGGTTCTGTTTTGCTTGAACAGGTTGTCCTGCTGTTATTGAAGAATGTCTCTGTCTTCTCTTGGCGTTGTACCGCGACAATATGTTGTTTTCTAAAAGATGGATTAGGCAGCGGCACACCATTTTTTTCATAGAGCTTACATTGACAACTTGTCAACGCTATTGGTCTGTAACTGCTTGGTAAAGCCGGGTCCTTGCCTTGCTCAGTATCGAAATTATAATTGTTTCTTTCCAAGCATACGGAATGTACCCAGCCGCCCCTATGGTATTGAAGAGAGACAGGAGTAGTTTCAGGGCTTCTGGATGAAGGTACTTGATCATTTCATACCTTATGTGGTCGTCACTTGGTGCGAACTTGTTACGAGCATTGAGAGATGCATTGAGGTCAGCTAGAATAAATGGACTACTGTATGCCTAATTTCCCGCACATTTACGCTCAAGAGGCTGTCGCTCTGCGAGTTTTTTTTAATTGCAGGAAAGTGGTATGGGTAATGCAATGCACCAGAGATATATTCAAAGTATTCGCCCACATGTCACTTCTTTTAGGCTATCACCTTGGGCAGGCTGGCAATCGTACCACATACTAAGAGTATGGGCTAAGAGTCCCGGCCTTGCAATTTATTCACCCTATGCCATAATTTCACCTCATCCGTGTAAGAATTTATCCAAGATATGTGCCTCTACCAGCTGTCTCTCTTTGTCCGTCGACATATTCTACTGCCTTGTGATTTGAGCTGCTTGAAATTATTAAGGTTTTCGGAGGTTGGCGAATTGCGAAGCAGTCTCAAGGCATTGTTTTGATTTATGCGCGCTTTCCGACATTCGTTGTTCCACCATTGGATGCGACGCTTATTATCCAGTCCGTTAGTTTATCACATTTCGGTGCAGCGTCAATAATAATACCTGTTAGGTATGCCACAGCATCGTCTACATTAAAAGCAGCAACGTTATCTCTGTCTAAATATGTAAGCGCCCGGAACAGTTTTCAGTTGGCTCAGTCGACGTTCCATCAAGGAAAATGTGGCAAACATGCACATTGTTTTGTTATATTTAAGATAACAGAAGTGGTCGCACCCAAATGGACTCCGGAAAAGGGACTACTCCAGATAGGCAACTAGTGTACCAGATTATATGCTTGTCTATGTAGGAGTATGTGTTATATGTAACGCTGTAATATATTGGCTCTTTCTTGTTAAGTATAGATGCACCTGAAGAAAACAGAAATTGTTCAATTAGGCATCCTCGCGCATCGCAACGAGAGGCGCGTCAAAGGGGGCTATAAGCGTTTACTTCACCAACGAATTTGACTGGTAGAGGAAGTTAAAAAATTAAAATAAATTATGGGGCTTTACGTGCCAAAAGCACCATCTGATCATGAGGCACGCCGCAGTGGGGGACTGCGAAATAATTTGAGCCACCTGGGGTTCTTTACCATGCACCTAAATCTAAGTATTCGGGTGGTTTCTGAATTACGCCCCTATCGACAGAAGTTAATCGATGGAGCTTTGTAACTGTGCCATTTTTTTTAAATTGCCGGTAAAGCGCCGCTAGTACGCAAACAGAGCCAGGAAGTGTCTGCCACTTTTCTTATTGGTATGAGCTGAAAATCGGCCACACCTGCAGTTTTTATTAGGGCATATACATAGTCGTGTTCTTTACTCACGACACAGCTGAGTAACTTCAGCTCTTCGTACCCGAAGTGGTATTTGTGAGGCTTTAATGGGAGATTTGCTGATCATATTGAGCACTTGCCGTAGTTCGATACCGTGCTCGTCTGAAAAAAAAAACAATTGCATCACAATTTGCCACTTTACGTCAGCAAGTACAGCATTCGTCATGCACAGGAAAGTGGCTGGAGCATGTCAGAGAACATATGAAAGCGCTCGGAACTCATAGAGACAATTCGCAATGATGAAGGCTATTTTCTCACAGTCCCACTTATTGACTTCAGTCTGCCAATAGCCACACTTTAAATGAAGGCTTAAAAAATTATTCACTTGCCGTCGCCAGTCGAGAGTCAACGGTACACAGCAGCGCGTAAACGTCCTTTTTTACTTCTTATATTCAGCTTTCGGAATAATCAATACAGAATCAACGCGTGCTTGTCTCCTTTATGACCAGTTGATTGGCGATAACGGACTGCATGAAGGGTGAATAATACGGGCATCAAACGGTGCATTTTGAATGAGGTCGAGCCAGACTTGAAATAAATTTCTCTGTCGCGATCGGCTCCTTTGCGTAACCTGTGGGAGGGAAAAAAGCTACTGTTTAGAATTTTGATCCTTATTGGGCTCAATCGTGATCGAAAGTGACCATGTGACACTCATGTCAATCATCTTTCAATTTCCCCACCGTTCATTGGTAGGTCACGTTTTTTCTGCAATCATAATACTGCTGGTGGTCAACAGGATGAGCATCATAGGTGATTATTCAACATTGGATGTAGGCATTTGCAAAGTACGCCTTCCATTCAGAGAATTGTTTCCGTAGTGCATTCTTTGTTGTGCTTCAACAGCTCGATAGCAGAACCTGAGATCCTGGCGCAACGCGTGAATTCCTAAGGTCAGCAACAGCCAAATATTGCCCTCTGATAGTAAGCACTTAACCGTTGCGTGTGCCTTCAAAGATAAGCTCTGGGCAGTATGTTGACGCTGTCGTCAGAAACGCCAAGGGCGGTTTCGCGGCCGCAGGCATTATTTTGCGTCGTAGCTCCACAAAATTTTACAGCGTTAGCGGCGGTTGATGAAAAGTCATTCAAAATATTTTATTACGGGAAGATTAACGCAAGACAATGCAGCTAATGAAAAAGCATTTGGAATTCGTACTGGCACACGCCAAGCTGTGCGATGCGTCCGGTAGCCGCGCGAACTATAGCCTCCCACTGGTATATTAACTTTCTTAATAAGCTGAAGGCGAAGATACCGCACAATGCACACCCTTTGCCCAAAGGGCCTTCTCGGGGGTGCGAGTCCGCTTCAAGGAAGACACGAGGTCATCAGAGGCAACGTCTGGACAACGCGGAGGAAGAAGAGATGGAGGCGAATGTCATGTCAATAACACTGACGTGCAGTACGTGCGACATCGATGCTCCATCGACAGTAAGGCACCTATTGTGGAACTGTCCGGGTCTCGCGAGAGTAAGAGACAGACACAAGAGACGCGGCTTTACCTCACGGGAGTCGTCGACCACGCCACCCCTTCAGGCCGATGACCAGCGAACTATCAACTCTTTACGGGAATTCGTGCGCAAGGCAGGCTTTACGGCAGGTTATAAATGTGTAGTTATTTTTATTACGAACCCCGCCATCGACCCTTACTCCTGCTTAGGCCACTGAGCCATCCTTTTCATTAAAGTTCATGTCTCTATCTTAATAAGACTCGGCATTTTCTCATCGTCTCTCGAAAGATGTCGCGGCAAAGATAGTTCTACCTACATTTTTTTCATTTAAGAGCAGCCCATATACCAACAGTCAGTCAGTTACTGAGGCTAAGGTGAACCCCGTAGAGAAAAAAAATCCTCAGGCGACGAAATACACTTTATTGCGATAGCAATTATATGAACACTCACAGAGGATTTCTGCTGTTGGCGTCGTCGGCGCCGTCGCCGTGAGGTTCCGTACAACGTCAACGGCGATGAAAATGTCACTGCGCGCCGGACGCTGTATATACGAGTGAAAGACCCGAGGGACGCGCGCTTTCACGGGGAGCGAACGCACGGCGGAGAACAAACGTGCGTTCTGCGCCGTGCTTCCTGAAGGGCTGCTGAATTAAGCGTGTCTTTCCTCCTTTACAATCACCATATTGACGCAAGACAAAAACCGTCTTTAAATAACGCGTGCAGGTTCGTGCGCCCCCCAAGAGGACAAATGGCGTATTAGTGAGAACAACAAAGACGAAGACGCAATGGAACGTGCATTCGCCGCACGCACTCGGATATATGTGACCATTGTCAGAAGACGAGGAAGTGAAGCGCCGCTCGAGGAAAAGAAGGTTTCTTGATCTCCTGCTTGGGACGCTGCAGTTATCTAATTCATTTACTGGCCGGGCACAAGTTAGCCTCCAATAAATAGTCATCTTAGAAGTCCTTGAATCATTCGTTACAATTCTGGTGGAGGTGCTGGGTATGATTTCCAGCCCCATATCGAGTTGAAGAAGCAGCCCGCAGCCACGCCAACTCAGACCCAACAAGTTAAGGCCTGTCCATCAGCGCACGTGCCGTCGCCTACGTGGTGAGCGACCCGAGTTTTGTCTCTTGCCGGAGCCAACTAGAATAGCCGATGCAGCCAATACCTAAATGACATCCCAGACTGTCTCAACCCACGTCGTTGTTGATCAGCGGATGACGCCTAAGCCTTTCCACGGCGCAGTACGGCAGCTTCCCGCGCTTCTCATATAGTATATGAATTAATGAGAGTCGAAGGAACTCACACATTTGAAGACGCCGAGGACTGGTTAGAAGGCTTTGAGCGTGTTGCTGACTACAATGGATGGCACGAAGACCGGAAGCGCCGCAACGTTTACTTCACGTTGCAAGACTCTGCGTGAACGCGGTTTGAACACCGCGAAGCTGCCCTCCGGTCGTGGGATGACTTCCGACAGAAGCTGCTAGCTACGTATTTGAGCACAGACCACAGGGAAAGAGTTGAAGCCGCTTTGCAGGCAAGAAGCCAACGGAACAACGAAACCGTGGCAATGTAGGTCGAAGATATGTCCCCCTTATTTCGCCGATCCGAGCATGAGCGAGGACCAGAAGCTTGGGCATCTGATGCGCGGTGTGAAGCAGGAGCTTTTTGTCAGTTTGGTTCGAAGTCCTCCACGCACCGTCGACGAATTCCGCGCCGACGCGACAACTATGGGAAGGACACACCAACAGCGCGCGAGGCTCTACAACCGCGGTATGAATGTCGCATCTGTGGACGCCATATCAGCGGTGTTCGGGAACAGCGTCGATGTCTTACGAGAACTGGTAAGGTCTGTGGTTCGAGAAGAGCTCCAGAGGCATCAGCTGAACAATGGCCCTACAGCAGTCTCTTCATTGGCAGAAGTGGTTCGTGAAGGAGTGAGACATGGAGTCCGCGAACAGCACCCACAAGCACAGCCACAAGCGTCGCCAATGGTACGGCCTACAGTATCGTACGCCGAGGTACTCAGAGCAACGCCTGGACGTACTTGCGTCACGGCACCTACCCATGTACCCGAACCTCAGTTTACGCCGCCTCCGCCTGCGACGAGATTCCGTAAGGCTGACATATGGCGCACTCCTGATAGAATCCCACTGTGCTACCACTGCGGCGAAGCTGGTCATCTCTACCGGATGTGCGAATACCGCAGAGCAGGACTTCGGCGTTTTTCCGTAAACGCTCCTTGCCCAAGAAACGGCGTACGCTCTTTTGAAATCCGAGAGTATTTGTCAACGCGCCAAAGCCCTCATACTTCACAGCAACACCAACCTCGGTCAACAGTACCACTGCGGTATCGATCACCCAGCCCGAGTCCATCCTCAAGCTCCCCGAGGCGACGTTCCCAAAGCCCGCGTCGGGAAAACTAATACTGGCGACCTTTGGAGGTAAGGCCGCTGTCGACGCAAGAAGAGAGCCTCTAGCGCTGATTCCGAAATGCAACGACAGACGCGAGAGCAGTTGCGGAAACAGTGACGTTACTTCCGATTTGTGTGTGGTTATCGACTGCTACGAAATTACTGCTTTAGCAGACATAGGCACAGACCATTCAGTTATGAGTAAAGAACTTGCCAGAGGACTGAAGAAAGTGCTGACTCGTTGGAGAGAACCGCAAGTTCGAACAGCAGGAGGACACCTTATCGACCCGGTAAGCAGGTGCACTTCCAGAATTGGATTACGTGGCTTCACGTACGTCGCTACTTACATTGTCCTTTCAGAATGCTCGAGGGATTTAATTATTGGAATGGACTTCTTGCAGGCGAACGGTGCCGTAATCAACTTGCAGGAATCTTGTGTGTCATTCTCAACGAAGCATGTCATTGCTACGTTCGAGTGTGAAGAACAATTTGATGCACTCCAGATTATAGAAGACGACGTCACGATACCCCCAAGATCCAGCATAGCTGTCGCTGCAAGAAGCAACATATTAAGCGACTATGAAGGAATAGCAGACAGTAACACTGGCCTCTTACTCAAAAAGGGATCTGTATGGCCAGAGGTCTTGCTCGGCTGCGTAATGGGTGTTCCAATGTCTTTATCACTAATTTTGGAAACGAAGTCCAGCATATTGCGAAGGAAACTGTCATTGTCCGCCTTAATGATTATGTCCAGATTATGGATTTGAATCCTTCCGAGTCTGCACCACTCAAGTCTGACAACGTAGATTCCATACTCGCATCCATCAAGATCGAAGCAGCGCTATCACCGACCCAGAAGCAGTAAATAGAAAGCCTTCTACGAGAATTCGCGACGTGTTTCTCAACGTCATCCAAAGTCCAGAGAACATCCTTCGCCAAACACCGTATCATTGTCGACGAAGCTATCAGGCCTATTTTCCAGCATCCCTACCGAGTGGCACCGAAGGAGAGAGAGGTCATCAGAAACCAAGTTGAAGAAATGCTGAGAGACGACGTAATTCAACCGTCGACCAGCCCGTGGGCTTCGAGCGTGGTGCTGGTGAACAAAAAGGATCAGACTATGCGCTTCTGCGTGGATTACTGAAAGTTGAACGTCGTCACAAAGCGGGATGTCTATCCACTTCCGAGGATCGATGACACGCTTGATAGACTACGGAATGCGAAATTCTTTTCCTCTCTCAACCTCAAAACTGGATACTGGCCGATAGAAGTGGACGAAACAGATCGTGAGAAGACAGCGTTCGTCACACCAGATGAGCTATACGAATTCAACGTATATCCTCTAGTATATATAGCCTCAAATATAGTATTCGGCCTCTGTTCCGCACCTGCCACGTTTCAGCGGATGATGGACACTGTACTATCCGGGTTAAAGTGCCAGTCCTGTCTTGTTTATCTTGATGATGTCGTCATTTTTTCTACCACCTTTGATCAGAATGTGGAACGACTACGGACTGTGCTCAATGCTATTAGTTCAGCAGGGCTGACGATAAAGCCACAAAAATGTCCCTTCGGCTTCCATGAGGTCCTTTTCCTCGGCCATGTGATTAGTTCTGAAGGCATCCGTCCTGACCCTCAGAAGAGCGCAACAGTAGTAAAGTTTCCTAGACCAACGGATGAAAAGGGCATTAGGCGATTTTTAGGACTTTGTGCCTATTACAGACGTTTCGTCAAAAATTTTTCGAAGATTGCCGAGGCGTTAACGCGATTGACAAAAGATGTACCTTTCATTTGGCTAAGTGAACAAGAAGATGCATTCAATGAGCTACGACGTCGGCTTCAAGACCACCCAGTTCTTGCGCGCTTTGGTGACGAAGCGGAAACAGACATCCACACGGACGCAAGCAATTTCGGGCTTGGTGCCGTCCTCGTTCAGTGGCAAAATGGAGAGGAAAGAGTGATTGCATACACTAGCCGCACTCTTTCGAAGGCTGAAACTAACTACTCTGCAACGGAAAAAAATGTCACAGTTTCGCCCTAAGGGCGAAGCGATGAATGCGATAGCAACACATCAATGTCATACGAAGTAAGGTGAGCGGCTTTGGTAGCAATATGAATGGTAGTAAACATGAGCTGATTAAGTAAGCAGGTGTGCTGCGGCGTAAGTAGACCGACATGAAGAGAGACTCGATGACCACGAGAAGGCGCGTGTGAAACGGTGGTGTTGATGAGAAGCGCTTCCCGTGGGCAGCGCGTGCGAAGGGACACACCTGTAGCGCTGCACTGCCGACCCGGGCAGCATTGAATGTGTAGCGTGCGTTGGAAAATGTGGCCCGACTATTACTAACTGATTGAAGAAGCGTGGTGTGAGCGCGCACAAACAAACATGAATAGAGCACACTGAATGACTGCAGACAACGACCGTCAAAACGCTGGCAGCGAGCGGATATATACGCCGCAGGAGCGGGCGAAGGTACGTGCGGTCTATCGCTTCAACGGAAACTGAGCGGCACATGCGCATAAAGGTCAGAGCCGTGTGGAGATAAGAGACGGTGCGGTCGAACGAACGACGAGCGCGGTTGTTGGCAGCGCCCCCCCCCCCCCCCCCCCCGCTCCTTCCGGCGCTGGCTTCCCGCTTCCTTGCTTGCGCGTGGGAGAGATAAGAGACTGTGCGGACGAGCGACGAGCGCGGTTGTTGGCAGAGAAGTGCCGGCGCTGGCTTTCCGCTTCCTTGCTTGCGCGTGGGAGATTGAGTGCGTTCGCTCTCCGTGATAGCGCGCGTCCCCGCACACTGCCTCTGGGGCATACGGCGCGCGGCGAAGATTTTATCTATACGGAACCTCACGGCGACGGCGACGGCGACGCCGACGGCAGAAATCCGGTTGAAGTGTCCATATAATTGCTATCGCAATAAAAGAATGTTGCGCAGTAATATGGGCCATAGGAAAATCCCAACCAAGCATTATTATCTGTCAAGACGGGTATTCCCCCTCCCGCACCCTGCCTTATGCAGGGCGCGGGCGGTGACCCTTCGACTTTTACAAGCTCGCGCGTATCCTAACTTTGCGGTTCTTCACGCTATATACCCTGAAAGGTATCCCAGTGCGGACTGCCCTGCCTGTGGACTAACGGCAACATTTAACCATGTGTTTTGGGAGTGTGAAGCCATCGGCTCCGCCTTCAGCGAGGATAGGTGGGCTGCGCTTTTGGGCAGCCCCGAACTCAACGACCAAACTGAACAAGTAACTCAGCGCAATATAAAAGACAGAAACAAGGAAGGGACAAACAAGGACAAGCCTTTCTTGTTTCTGTCTTTTATATTGCGCTGAGTTACTTGTTCAGTTATGCAGAACCAACTAGCCCAACAATTAACTATTCTAGAATACAACGACCAAACCCTGGCCGTCCAGAGTGCCCGCGATCGGGCCGTCAAGCTCGGCTTGCCGGTCCCTACGTGGGACTAGCCGTTTGGCGCGGGGTGTCCCCTGCATCTTCTCTGGACCTCAATAAAGTTATTTGACTCATACTTATACGGTAGGCCGTTCCGAGCAATCAGCGACCATCACTCGTTGTGCTGGCTTGCAAACCTGAAGGATCCTTCTGGGCGACTTGCTAGATGGAGTCTGAGGCTGCAGGAATACGACGTAACGGTCGTGTATAGATCTGGTCGCAAGCCCAGTGATGCTGATTGCTTGTCATGTACTCCGGTCGAATCTGCTCCTGTGGAAGATGGAGAGAACTTTCCGTTTCTTGGAGCCGTGACCACGTTTGAGATGGCCGAACATCAACAGTCTGACGCCGAGATGCTTCTACTAATCAGGCACCTGGAAGGGCACCCTGTCCATTTTGCGCGAGTTTTCAAACGGGGATTATCATGGTATGTTATGAGAAATAACGTCCTCCACAAAAAAAAATTTGAGCACACCACAGAGAAATTCTTACTCGTCATTTCTTCATCATTGCAATCCGAAATCTTGGAAGCCTGTCACGATGACCCATCCGCAGGACACCTCGGAGTGACTGGAACATTCGCTCGAATTCATGCCGAGTACTACTGGCCAAAGCTATTGAGTTCGGTGCAGCATTATGTGAGAACATGTCGGGATAGCCAAAGACGCAAAACGCCTCCATTAAAACCCGCAGGCCTCTTTCAACCAATAGAACCCCCAGAAGCCCGGCTCGAACAAGTAGAAATGGAATTGCTTGGCCCATTTCCGACGTCGTCATCAGAGAAACGACGGATTGTAGTAGCGGCTGATTACCTAACCCGATATGCCGAGATAGCCTCTCTAATCAGCGCTAGAGCCATTGAAGTGGCTGAATTCTTTGTCACCAACGTGATACTACGACATGGTGTCCCTGCAGTTATTATCAAGGACCGAGGAACTGCATTCACAGCGGATTTGATGCAGTTCATTATGCAACTAACTCAGCAGACGACCCTCGTGTTTTCGGTAGGAGGTCGAAGACGACCACGACGACCCGTTGCGCGCTTACCAGGGAGCTCGGTCTGCTCACTCTGCTGCTAGCTGCTGCTAGACCAGACTGATAAAAATTTAAATAAATTTCTTTACATTTGCTGGAGTTTGCTGGGATCCCTCAAAAGTCAACCTGGAGCTACGCACTCGTACATTGCCCACCAACACCATGGCTGACGCGACCAACGCACCGAGTGAACCCATGGTTGCCCCTGTCACTTGCGCCGGCGTTCTCCGTCAGCGCGATCCGACCATCTCCAGCGGGCCCTGAGAACATGACGTCTTAGACTGGCTGTCCTCCTATGAACGTGTAAGCGCTCACAATGACTGGAACGACCAGCTCGAACTGAGTAACGTCATCTTCTACCTTGCTGACGTCGCAAACCTATGGTTTAAGGATCACGAATGTGACATCTTGAGGTAGCCTGCATTCAATGCACATTTCACCGAGGTGTTCACCTAGAAGAGAAGTCGAGTATGCACCAGGTGACAGAGTATTGGTGTGGATTCACGTACGGACGCGCGGCCTGTCCGAAACGCTTCTACGCCGTCATTTCGGCTCTTACCGACTACTTCGCCGCATTAGTCACTTAAACTACGAAATTACGCCGGAAGGACAAGTGACCTCATCACGATGCCGACATCGCACAGAAACTGTGCATGTGGTCAGAATGAAGCCATATTATGACAGACAGTGAATGTTCTACCAAACACCTCTACTCAGTGCCATATACCACTTTAGTATGGACAACAGATTGTCAACAGTTTCGCCACTTTACGCATCGGGACGATGCGTTCTTGGAGGGGGAATAATGACATGAGACAAAGACCGTCCTTAAATAACGCGCGCAGGTTCGTGCGCGCTCCAAGTGGACAACGGCGTATTAGTGAGAACAACAAAGACGACGACACAATGGCACGTGCATTCGGCACACGCACTCGGATATATGTGACCGTTGTCAGAAGAAGAGGAAGTGAAGCGCCGCTCGAGGAAAAGAAGGCTTCTTGATCTCCTGCTTGGAACGCTGCAGTAATCTAATTTATTTACTTGCCGGGCACAAGTTAGCCCCCAATAAATAGTTATCTTAGAAGTCCTTGAATCATTCGTTACAATATATATAGAGCAAACGCGAGTTCCTTCGTCGCGCGGAAGGCCGTGGGGGGAAAGAAGGGAGGAAGGGGAGGTGACGTTTAGCTGCGGTACCCAATACGGATTTATATAAAAACGCAGCGAGGCGAGAAGGTGGTAAAGACTTCCGACGCTGCTTTACGAGTTTCCCGTTCTGATCTCTTCTCCAGCTAGGCAACTGCGCACCCCGCAGGGCTCGGTCCTCTCCCCACTCTTATTTAATATGGCCATGCACAAACTCTTCACTTGCCTCGCTGCAATCCCGAACGTGGGTCACGCCATATATGCGGACGACATCACGATCTGGGCTCCGGGCGGCTCGCTTGCCATGCTCGAACACTCGTTACAAAGCGCGTTGGAGGCAACGGAAAATTTTCTTTCCAGCACGGGCCTTGAACTCTCCCCCGCTAAATCAGAACTACTCTTGTACCGGCAGTCCAGACCAGGGGTCAAAAACCTTGAGCCTCTGAAAACTCTGCCGATAGAAATTCGAGCTAACATTGGACATCCCATACCAAGGATGGACTGGATGAAGATTCCAGGTCTCCACATTGATGCTAAGGTCTGTAACTCGACAGCCCTCAACAGGCTCACTGGACAGGCTAGTAATGTCCTAAGACTTTTAGCCCGCATCTCAAATCGGAGAGGCGCTCTCAAAGAGGTCAATCTGCTCAGAGCTTACCAGGCATTCTTCGTAAGTCATGTTACCTACATCGCGCCGTACCTTAATTGGGGTAAGGCGGAAAAGGCCAAACTCGACCCTCTAATCAGAACCGGTATAAAACGTGTGTTTGGCCTTCCGCAGTCGTCGAGCACCGAGAAGCTGCTGGAGCTTGGACTCCACAACACTATCGATGAGCTAATAGAAGCTCACACAGTGGCTTAAATAATGAGACGGTCGTCCTCTAAGCCAGGGATAAAGATTTTAGAAGAAGCGGGTATCCAGCCTAGACATGAACCGGGGACCAAAATTAGCCTGACCCAGCAAGCCATAACTCGCATTATGGTTGACCCCGTCCCGCGAAACATCCAGCCAGTGCATAACGAGGGTAGAAGATTCGCGAGAGCCAAGTCGATCCTTAAAGAGATCAATCAGCACAAACTAGGGGCCCTCTTTGTCGATGCTGCCAGATATAACAGTGGAGATAAGTTCACTGTCTCGGTTGTAGCCGCAGAGGGCAACCTGCTTAATGCAGCTTCTGTCTATACTAAGTTTGGACATGTGGCAGGGGAAGCGGCGATCGCTCTGGCTTTTCACAGCGCAAAAGTTCCCCCTATCATCTTCTCGGACTCACGCACAGCAGTTAGATCCTTCTCGGCCGCACTCGTGTCTGAACAGACGAACAATATTGTGAACAAAGCACTTCAAAGAACTCGGTAGAGCAGCGAAGGAGGATACCACATCTCGTGGTTCCCAGTCCATATAGATGCCTCAGTTAACCCGCTCGGATGTAATCCTAACGAGCACGCCCACCGGATAGCGCGCGATTTCACGTACCGCGCTGTCGGGGGTAGCCAAGCTCGGAACGAGGTCAACATCCACAAAGATCCATTATGTACTTTCCACGAAATTTTTTCCCATTATCGTCTCGACAGGAGGACATTTCCACCCCCCCCCCCCACCCCAAATTGAACAAACCTCAGGCTAGCACACTCAGACTTCTGCAAACCCGTTCGTATCCCACGCCCCGGTCCCTTAAGAGGACAGACCCTGTCCACTCACAGTCGTGTTCCAAATGTGGTCATGACTCATGCTCTTTTGATCACATGCTCTGGTTGCGCCCAGCCTTTAAAGCCTCTCCACCCATCACGAAAGAGCAATGGGAGGAATCCCTCAAGAGCAGCTATCTTCAAATTCAACTCCAGGCTGTCCAGAGGGCCCACGACATCGCGACGGGACTTGGTCTCCCGGTCCCATCGTGGGCGGAGCTACCGATTTCATCTGGGGGAGCCTTCGGCTCGCGTAGATCTCAGTTCCTCAGGACTCAAATAAAGTTCTTGTCATTTCATGTCTTCGAAAACCTCCGGGCCGCCCCCAGAGGCGCTGGCAACAGTCGCAAACGCAGGCAAAACGGCGACGGCGTCGACAACAGTTCTGCGCGTAGCTGGTGCTGCTGCATGTCCAAGTTTATACAGCTTAAAAAACTACTATCCCTACTCCGAAGAGCTCTCTACTAATCAGCTATCACAATTGATGCTTCGCCTTTCGGGCGAAACTGCAACAATTTTTTTTTGTTTTTGCGATAGCAATTATATGGACACTCAAACGCAAATTTCTGCCGTCGGCGTCACCGTCGCCGTAGCCGTCGCCATCGCCGTGAGGTTCCGTATGACGTCATTTGGAGAAGAAATCGTCGCCGCGCGCCGAACGTTGTACGTGCGAGTGAAAGGGCGCGAGGGGCGCGTCTTTCACGGGGAGTGAACGCACGGCGGAGAACAAACGCGCGTTCTGCACCGTGCTCGCTTAAGGGCTGCAGAAGTAGGCGTCTCTTTTCTCCTTTACAATCACCATATATGTAGAGCAAACGCACCTTCTTCCGACGCGCGAGAAGCCGTGGGGGAGGGGGAGGGAAGGGAGGCGACGTTTAGCTGCGGCACCAAGTGCCTATTTATATCACAGGCTCCGGCAACAGTCACCAACGCCGCACGCATTTTGAGCGAACGCGGGCAAAACACCGATGGCGTCGACAACAGTTCTGCGTGTTGCCGATGCTGCTGCATGTCCAAGTTTATACAGCTGATAAAGCTAATATCATTACTCCGTATAGCTCTCTACAAGTTTGCTATCGCAATTGATGCTTCGCCTTTCAGGTGAAACTGCGACCACTTTTTTGTACAGATGAAAGATTTTACTGTTTATATATTCGGAATATAATAAATACATAAGCATGGGATTGTTGACGAATTCATTGCCCTTATCAATTGTTTGTTGTTGTCAACGTGCACGTGAATTCAACGGTGTTAATCTGTGCTGAACACAAACGGCAGTCTGAAGGAAAGAAACCACAAACCTGATTTTAATGCGATAGCAATTATATGGACACTCCAAAGCAGATTTCTGCCGTCGGCGTCAACGTCGTCGTCGCCGTGAGGTTCCGTATGACGTCAACGGCGATGAAATCGTCGCCGATGATGATGATAAGTGGTTCTTGAGGGAAAGCTCCGGACGCTGTATGTGCTAGTGAAAGGGCGCGAGGGGCACGCGCTTTCACGGGGAGCGAACGCACGTCGGAGAGCAAACGCGCGTTCTGCGCCGTGCTCCCTGAAGGGCTGCAGAATTAAGCGTCTCTTTCCTGCTTTCTATATATAGAGAGCAACTTTTTCCGTCGCGCGAAAGGCTGTGAGGGGACGGGACAGAGGGAGGGGAGGCGACGTTTAGCTCCGGCACCAAATACGTATTTATATAAAAACGGCGCGCGTTCGGTGCGAGCGCGGGCAAAACGCCGACGGCGTCGACAACAGTTCTGCGCGTTGCTGGTGCTGCTGCATGTCGAAGTTTATACAGCTTATAAAACTACTATCCCTACTCCGAAGAGCTCTCTACTAATTTGCAAACGCAATTGGTGCTTCGCCTTTCGGGTGAAAATGCCACAAATTATTTAAAAACATTGATGCAATATTTCACATCTGTTAAAGGGAAGCTGAAGCACGTTTCCATAAATTAAGCTTTGAACTAATTATTATATTTTCTACCCCCTGAATGTGAAACTAGCAGTTTAACAGGCCAGAGGTCACCGCTAGTCGCTTTAATCAAGCAAGAGCAAGCCACAGCGCCAGCGGAAGATGGCGCGAGTCGGTCAACGGGCTCTGATGGTGAAGCCGAGCGTGACGTCATCTTAGGTATCGACGAGGTGCGTGATTCGAATAAAGCCCTCACTTGACCCCTGTATTGATAACATCGTCGCGGCCGGTCTTTCGCCACTGCGCTGGGCGCGCGAGGGGGGGGGGGGGGGGGCAGCGCTTCAACGCAAAGTTTTACGGCGATTGCAGCGCTCCTATGCGCATAATCGAGAGAAAAAAAACTGCAGGAGCTGAATCATACTGTGTCAGGCTTCCAAACCACCGTAAATCTTTCAATTCTGAAACCTCTTCATCGTCCCTTTAATAAAGTAACCCCGTATTCAGAAATGCAACTTCGCTTCAAGTGCGTGCAGGACTTGATTTACGTGACGCCTATTGTGAACCCGCGAAAACGCAATGAGCCTCCAGAGCATGTTCATGCCAGGCGTTGTTTAAATCAAGTCAAACATTGGCGTCAAGCTAAGTTGCATTTCTGAATACGGCGGTAAGTGTGGGCTTGACTTATGACGATGCCACAGTAAGGAACCTCTACATTGCCATTTTTGGCAGGAAGTAGGATGGTTGGCACTCTTGTTAGTGAGGAAAGTAAATAGTGCCTATCAATGTGCCTTAGCCATATAAACATTTGAAATGTATGAATTTCTTCGACGTCACAGATTTATCAATATTCTGTCTACTGAGACATTGATTCGTCCTAACACTGCGCACTTTTGTGCTCTTTCTACACTTCAGCACAAACAGTTGGCTATCAATGCATATACATAAAACGGACACTAAATTTACTCTGTTCTTCTTTAGAAAACTCTAATATAGGCTGACATAATCCTTATTAACTGAGTTATGCCACCACAATAGGGTTTGGGTCGCAACGAAATTTCGCTATATATAATATATACTACTGAACCTTGTCGCTAAACTTCAGGGCACTTCGGTTGTCATCATTGGGTACGTGTTACGACGATAGGTTTCTGTAGTACTTCATCAGTTTCCTGTAGCACTACATAAATTTGTGACATTACTTCAGGAATATTTCTGCAGTCATAAATGGGCACCCGTTGACATGAAATGTTTCTGTAGTATTTCAGCAGTTCTGTGTGGTGTTCAGAAGTTTGTCGCATTGCTTCAGGAACTGCTCTGCTGTTAAAACTGGGTGCATGTTGCGACGGTAAGTTTCTGTAGTATTTCTACAGTTCTGTGTAGCACTACAGAAGTTTGTGTGATTACTCCAGAAGCCCAATTGCTGGGACGAAAACGTTTCGTCAGCAGTGCAAAAATTAGTTGTAGTGCTTCAGTTTTCTGTTGCAACATACCCACGATGGGGTGCGCTTCTGTTGTCAGAACAAAATGTCTGTCGCTGATCATCAACGTCTGTCGCTATTACAGACTTTACTCTCTGTAGTTTCTACAGCAAAATCTTGTTTTACAACTGAAATTACTGTCGTACTGAAGGCAACCGCTGTTGTCATATTCCAATGGGAACCAAGTGTGTAATACCTTCAGCTCTAGTGCGCTTCTCGAGAATATTAGGGAAAGGCACGGGAAAAACCAGGTGAACTCATACGTCCCAAGCCGCCTGACGTGCTTCGAATGAGAGCGATTCTGCCACAATTCAAAAACCTGCCGAGGCCATCAAACTTCTGCAAAATACAGTGCACATGAGCACTTCTCTGAATCGTATGAAACCTCTCCACTGTTTGCACAGTGTTGGGAGCCCACCACATGCTCGCTGTCCTGCTGAACATACAAAAAGAAAAAATAACATCGTGAAAACCGAATTGAAACAAAATACATTGCTGAAGGAAGCACGCAGGCGTGTATCATACCTGCGAAAGAACAGCAAACCCCATGCGGCACGTCAGGGGACTGAGCAACAGCAGCTTCCGGCGGCTGTCCGGCCCACACGCAGTGAGCCGGTGTTGACGCCATCTGCCCCTTTGGCGGATGCAGCCTCCGCTGATGCAGCGTCCCAGAAAAAGGCACGAAAAACATACGGGCTAGTGCCCTCAATAGCCTAATTCATCGTGAGGACGCCTCCACGTCCAACACACCGATCGCACCAAGCGTGACAGCACAGCTAGCGCCTAAACAGCGGTGCGCCATTATCTCGACCACCCCAAAAATCGACAGACGTCGTGTCATGGTGTCCGGAAAGGGTCCGGTGAACTAATTTTCATGTATTCGAGAAACAACACAAACAGTTCTATTACTTTGCAGAAACATAATACAATGATACTTCACATGACTTCTCCGTAACCTCGACGATATTAGAGTACTCCATTATAAATACAATAATGCTAAAGTCATGTGTGTTCAAGATACGCACTTGAAGCCTACCCATAGAAGTTTTCTTTGACAGTACACTATTTTTCGATAAAGTCGTGACGATGCTCACGCCTCGTCCGGTGGTGTTGTGATCACAGTGTGTAGCATGGCGCCCTTTCGAACTTCAGACTAGAGCACTGCACGGGCCGATTTTTGCGGCCCGGGCACAGCCCGGGCCCGTTTTTACATTGGGCGGCCCGCCCGAGCCCGATGAAAACTTTTATGGCGAGACCCGGGCCCGGCCCGGGCCCGGAAATAATTTACGTTACCCGCCCGGCCCGGCCCGCCACCCCTTTACCTTAAGCCCGAGCCCGAGCCCGGCTCGAAACCGGCCCGAACCCGGCCCGAGACCGAAAAATACATGTTTTTCAGAGTTGAGAAGCCCGAGAATAACTTGCAGAAAGCCCGAGCCCGGCCCGGGCACGCGTGAAAAAACCCAAGCCCGGCCCGGGCCCGGGTCAAAAAGCACACGCCGTGCCCGAGCCCGGCCCGAGCCCGTGAAAAAACTGCTCTACCCGACCCGGCCCAGCCCACGAGCCGGGCCGGGCCCGGGCTTTCGGGTAAGCCCGAGCCCCTGCAGTGCTCTACTTCAGACGCATCTTGACGCAGTGGTAACACAAGCAATTTTATTTAGCAAGTCAGTTTCCATCTGCTTGTCATCATCGTCATCATCATCAGCCTATATTTATGTCCACTGCCGGACGATAGTCTCACCCTGCAATCTGCAATTACCTCTGCCTTGGGATAGCTAATTCCAACTTGCGCCTGCAAATTTCCTAACTTCATCACCCTACCTAGTTTTCTGCCGTCCGCAACTGCGCTTAATTCCTTTCTCTTGGTATCCATTCGGTAACTCTAATGGCCCACCGCTTATCCATCGTACGCATTACATGGCCTGCCCAGCTCCATTTCTTCCGCTTAATGCCAACTAGAATATCGGCTATCTCCGTTTGTTCTGTGATCCATACCGCTCTCTTCATGTCCCTTAACGTTAGTCCTAAGATTTTTCGTTCCATCGCTCTTTGTGCGGTCCTTAACTTTTTCTCGAGCTTCTTTGTTAACCTCCAAGTTTCTGCCCCATACGATAGCACATGTAGAATGCAATGATTGTACACTTTTCTTTTCAACGACAGTAGTAAGTTCTCAGTAATGATTTGGTAATGCCTACCGTATTCACTCCAATCCAATTTTATTCTTCTGTAAATTTTCTTCTCATGATCAGGGTCCCCTGAGAGTAATTGACCAAGACAAACGTGCTCCTTTACTGACTGTAGAGGCTGACTGGCGATCCTGAATTCTGATCCCTTGCCAGGCTATTCAACATTATCTTTGCCGTCTGCATATTGCCACACCTTGCAACAGGTGCCACATAATTAGCAAGACGAAGACGCGCGCCAGTCCACGCGGCATGCGCTTGCACCTGCCTTGGCAGGCGCCAGCGAAGAAGCAGATGAAGACCCTCCGATCCATGAGCAGGTGCTTGAGTTTTCAATTTGATCAGCTGGCGGTTAGAGACTTGGACTCAACGCTTCAGGTTGCCTGTTCTCCTAGAACGGGACAATATTATTCTTTAACCCCACTCTTACCCTTTCTCGGTGAAGTCCTCCATTATTTGTTGTAATTCGTCCCCGTGGTTGCTGAATAGGACAATGTCATCTGCAAACCGAAGGTTGCGGAGATATTCGCCGTTGATCCTCACTCCTAAGCCTTCTCAGACTAAGAGCTTGAATATTTCTTCTAAGCATGCTGTGAATAGCATTTGCTTGTCGTATTTGCCACCTAATCAACAGCTCAAAACGTTGGTTAGCATGTTACGCGCCTGTAACACGTGAAAGCGAAAGCCTGCTGCCGACTTGGCATTGCACCGTGTCCCATCTTCCCATTTCGGCTTCATTCGCTCGTTTTCTAAGCTTAGCTGCGGCTTCGCACGCGCGTATAGCGGGGACAGACTTGCACCAATGACGTTTCTCTTTAACTTCATGTTGCGTTCTCTGAGCAGAGGATCGGAACGTATGCTGTTCGGTGTGTTGTGTGGTATATTTCTATGAAAGTATACATTGTCATACAGCATAACAGAATTCTTCCAGTTAAGAGACATACCCTAGCATTAAGCCATCTCCATTTGACGGGCAGTCAGCTATTCTATAGTCATAACAGATACAGCAGCAGCAATTGTCGCAGCAAATCAAGGTCATAGAAACGTTAATATCAGTGAACCTTCATGAGAGTCGTCGTTCGAAAGTGTACGGCCAGATATGGTCGATGACTCCTCTGATAGTCCAGAAAGCTGATAGATTTCTACGAGCAGGCTGAAGAATAGAACGAATGGGAGTCCTACAGATACAGTGTAGTTAACCTTCGACCATTTCTTGCTGGGCTAGCAATCTCGGCTGTTGGATTGGAAAGACGCACCATGCTTCAAATGGACAGCAAGCTTTATAACAGCCTTTCAAAGAAATTCAGTTGAAAGATGAGACCGGGCTATTTACTACCGCTTCAAGTCTGGTACTTTTCTAGAGTATTTCTTTGAAAAACAACGCCTCCTTGAGATTGCTGAGTTGAAGCTGCCGTTAAAATCCGTGTTAACGCTCATTACCCATGAGCTACTAAAAGTACTGCGATGGTTGGTGCAGGTTAGATGTCCCGAGACGCTCGAAGCTGTTGCACGCTTTTCCGCGATACTGAGTGGTGAGATCCAATAAATATAGCCAAGATCCTCCCGAGATATCAAGTTGTAGTTTTCACACCACTTACCAGCGTTTTTCACAGGGGAGGCAGGAAGAAACTCCCAAACTTGGTTCGGACGTTTCAGAAGCCATCAATCCCACATGTGGTAAAACGTTTCGCAAGGGAGAGCAAACAGAAGTAACAGGTATCAAAAGTGCGCCTTTATTAATTACCGAGACTGTCTTGCTGATGTCGTCAAGCCTACTGTATATTCCGCTAGAAGTGAACGGACAACCTATGCGGGCTCTTGTGGACAGTGGTTCTTCGGTTTCCATCATTAAGAAAAGCAAAGAAAAACCAGAACATATATTTCCCCGGCAAACGAATACTTGTTGGGGCTATGACGAGAAGGAACGTGAACAATGTGAATGGGTATGTATAACGTGGAAATATAAGTGACAGACTACGGAAGTACTGGCTTTGGCTATTGAAAGCGTGGAATACGATTTCCTGCTTTCCCGCCCGGACATCAAGTTAATGAAACTGAATATTTACTATGATGACACTGTGTCGGTGTGCCCTGATGTGGATAACGCGAATGCAGAACCCAGCTCGAGACTACTGCGGCTACCGAAAAATGGGGATGACGTTCGCTAAGTGTATCCAGAACTGGTCTGTTTAGGACGATAGCTGCCAGCCACAACCAAGTTTAAAGTCCCATTCAAGGTAAATGACACAAGTGTGGTACGAAAGAATATATGCAATCTAACGAGGAAAAAAGAAGACGTGGCTCAAAGAAGAACTCCAAAGAATGCAGGATGGCAACATCATTCGGCCGTCCGTGTCCGCGTTTGCATCACCGATAACAATAGCTACGAAGGTAGATGGCAGCCTGCAGCTCTCTACGGACTATAGGATAATTAACAGCCAAACACGCCTGTTCCATTTTCCAATGCCCTAGATAGACAGCGTTTTTGATAAAACTGGCGCTTGCACATGTTTTTCGAGGATCGAACTTTGCAAAGGGTTTTGGCAAATGCCACTTGAAGAAGACACAAAACGATACACAGCTTTTATCCCCCCCTTTGATCTATGTGAATACAAGCGCCTGCCGTTTGGTAGGAGGAATTCGCCGAGCTGGTTTCAAAAGATGAACTCTGTTCTGAAACCTTACATTGGCCTTTTTTGTAACGTTTACGTGGACGACATCATTGTATATTCCAAGAATGAGCATTTACATGGAGAATACGTAGCACATGTGCGCACAACTCTCTCAAAGGCGGCTCTGATAATCAACATTAAGAAGACTGAGTTCTTCAAGAACAGAGTGACTTTCTGGCAAGAGTACTGCACGGAAACACCAAAAACACAAAAGACAAGTTTAGGGCGAGCAGTCAGCGCCTCGACGACGACGACGACGATGTTGCGCCTCGGCTGCTCCGCACGTTCGAACTGAGCGCGAGAGTAGAACGGCGACAAGACGGCAAGAACGGCAGCAAGAGCAACAGCGTCTGTGATAGCGCATAAATAAATGTGGGCAACCAAACGCCATCACGTCTTCCCACAAGTTTATGACACGTATCACAAAGCTAGTCAAACCATACCGACATCCATTCACTCCAAGTGTTTCTGGGATGGCTATGCCTTGAAAACACAATATTTGAGAAGGATGACACAAAAGGACGCACCCTTCTGCTGGACGAAGTGTGAGGTGGCCTACAGACATCTGGTTCAAGTGATCGTCTCTGATCCCGTCCTCTGCCTTCCCGACTTTACTCTTCCTTTCAAACTTAGCACAGATGCTTCTCATTATAGAACCAGAGTAGTGCTGTGCCAGCGAGACTGCAGCCGAGCAAGAAATCAACTTGGTGTAGTTGGCTACCACAGCTATATATTCACGAAAACAGAGGTACACTACACCACAACAGAGAAAGAAGCACTAGTTGAGACTATGTTCTTACGTCAAATCACTGCTCACCCCTATTCGACAGCTTCCATTTCCGCGTGTCTGCTACAGCGCCGACAACTTCAACCACGCTCGACCGTGCACCGCCCCGCCGTCAAAAGAATGCAGTAAAAGTGTTACGCATTCTTCTCACATGTCTGCGAGAGACAGCACTGATGGACACATGGTGGCATATTCGACGCAGAAAGAGACGCTCAATCGGAGCAATCACCGGCCAGGTCTGCCAGGCTCGACGCGCCTGTATACATTACCACCACCACCCTATTACAAAGCTACTAATGTCGATACTATATAATTACGGAAATGAAGCAGGAAAGGTCCATAATATATAGTTGGCCTCAAGGCCAACTATATAGCCAACGTATGGCCTCAAGGCAAGGGGCACTGCACCCGTATATTCACCGGGACGGTATATAATCGCGCGGCACACGGTTGCACGGGTGGTTCTAATGCCGCGCATAGGCTCAATATCAGCTCCCTCGGCAGCCCATACACTCTAATGGGCTGGTCGACGACGTCGTCAAGCGCAAACCAACGACAAAACCCGTATTGTCTACGCAAAGGATCAGTGTCGAGGGCACGGAGAGCTAGTAAAGCAGCCCAAAAAAAGAATTGTGATAAAGAGAGCTCTGATCACATTATTTTTCCAATCTGCATGAGCTCCTTCAGCTGAGTGGTTTCTTCTTCGGGTGTCCATATCTTCTTGATAATGATGATGGCATTTTATTGGCCCAAGAACATCTAAGGCCAAAGAGCGCCAGGACATGTGTCTTCTTTGGTCTGCTTTGGTCGTCCCATGTCAAGGCTACATGTACTCGCCACAGAGTCAACGAGAGTTCTGCCGCCGTCGCAGCGGCTCCGAGCGTTATTTCTCCGGTGACGACACGGCCAAGCTGCGCCTCCACACTTGCCGGGGCGTGGCTGATCGAAACCTGCCAAGCCGCCGCCAGAGGGGCCTGATGCAGTCACGGACTCCGCGCGCGTTCGGCGGGAACGCGGGGAAACGGGGCAACGCGGACGACGTCGGCAACAGCTCTGCGCATTGCCTCGTTGGTGCTCCTGCAATTTCTTTCATTCTCTCTCAAGCTCTCATTTTCTTTGTCTCTCTCCCGAACAGCGCGCGCCACGCACATGCTCTCCTTCCCTCTTCTTAACGTCCCATGTCAAGGCAACATGTGCACGGCACGGAGAGGAGGCGAAGCACACGCAGCTCCACGAGGTGGTTTGAAGGCAACGCGTGGTGACGTCATCGTTCAGCGAGGTTTCTTGTACACGCGTTACGGACTGACGGTCGGCTTAAATAGCTCCGCTGTTAAGGAACGCAAAAAGAAGCTATGGCTACCAAAACTCCAAAATTATGACAGAAACCTTCACTACGTAACATCCACACCTGCAAGTTTCGCTGCCGAACTTATTTTGACATCGTATCAGCGTTCATCGCTTCTTGGTTTCTCCTCAGCTGATAAAACACGATGATGCCTCGCCCCAGGTAAGGAGTTTGTTCTTACAGGTTCAGGTGGCCACATTGCTACAGAGGCGAAATGCAGAAACGCGCGTACACATCAATTTTGGAAACCGGTAATAAATCATAGGTCGTCGATGTCAGGGCCTGGAGCCAATAACTACACTGTCTGCCATGGCCCGAGGGGCACCTCAAAAAAGTCAAGGCTAATCAGTCAACATCAATACGATTCTCAGCGCCAACGTTGTCATGGGAGCATGTGAGCAGTAGCGTTAGCGTGGCTCTCAACCACTATGTTTTCACTTCGCAGGCGCTACTCGTCTCCTCGCTTGCTTGGTTATACTTATCAACCATAACGAACGGCGTCATTGCCTCCGATGTTCAGCGTTTCCAGCTGGTTCTGCCCGACTGCACCTTGGATGCTGCGCCCTTCTTCGTCATGAATGCATCTGCGCAAGTCACCCTGGCTCCCCCTTACACTCGTCGGTGACATCGCCTATTGTCAACTGTATAAGAAACCCGCCCGTCCCGTTCGCCTTCAGTAGGCACGGGAGCAGTACCCTCAACCAGCATGGCAGCATGGCTCTCAACCACTATGTTTTAACTTCGCACGTTTGTGCTTTCTTTTCTTTGCACGCTAATAAAAGCGATGACCTATGTTTGCTTCTGGTCCCGTGCCCCAGGGTGTTCGAGTGATATAAATCGGGGCTGCTATTTCGTCTATTTATTAACCATTTATTTACACTGTGTATGTGCTTCTGCTTTTTATTTTTCCCATGTAGGCACGCACGGCCAAACCATGCCTGCCTAGCTGCTACGGTTTGCTATAAACAGGCACTAACATCCTCTTAAATATGGTTAGTAAAATGTGACTAGCAGATTTGAATTTGATAGTCGTGCTGGCTATCATCAACGTGCTGGCTACCATCAACGCCACCTAACCCAAATTTCTTCGTTAAATACACGTATTGTGTGTGTGTGGGGGGGGGGGGGAGGCACACTTAGCTGTTAGGAAAAGGTGCAGCTTGAAGTTCGTGCAATAATATCTCTTACTGACATCTCTAATGCAAGCAATATGATTAGGTTGTGACAAAGTGTATGTATCTTCTGCTACTGATCAAACTGCATGCAATACACTCATTTGCCTACTCGTCCTCGTTGGATGTGTTTCCAATGAGCTATAATCACATTGCCAGCATCGTTTATTGTGCATACAAACAAACCTATAGAATTTTTTTCTGAAACTGTGAAAGTACCCAACGCTATAATGTATTAAAATCCTAGGCAGATCTACTCTGAACAAAGGACGTATTGTCAAACGATAGCCTTCGGCAAGATCACTGTCAGTGCGCGCTTATGGGCTGGTTAAGCGATGCGTCACACGTACGCCGAAAGTGATCATCCGAGAATTCGTCCCCAATTGCAAATCCTTGAATCATTGGGAGTGACAAACTTTGGATGGGATGTGTGTGTTTATTGCATGAAATTCCAGAAATTGAACACTGGAGCTTTTATTCGTTCTGTAATTTATGCTGGTATATATGTGTGTCAATTGTTCGACGTCATCATACAGCACATTGATTACGCAACCCTATTTTTGCTCAATAAAGTTATTTCTCTCTCTCCCTCTCTCTTGCATGTGCTACAAACAACTCATCATAAAATCTCGCTGTCATTCATTAGCTTTTGTATGCACTTTGTATGCAGTCCGTAGTCATCCTCAAAGATCTCCGTGCTCATATTAGTACAGTACGTACACATCACAAGCTATCTCGCACACTTCGTACGTAAACTCATTGGGTTTGCGCAGTAGGTCGCACACATCTCGCAGATGCGTATAGATGTCGCACATTTTCTACGAGGTCTCGTTGAAAATGCGTAGCATATTGTTCCCTTTTCGTCAAATCCGTGCGATATGCATACCTCTCGTACATTTCTCGTGCAATTCCCATACAAGTTTTTCAATAGGGGCAAGCCGTAGTGGGGGACTCCGGATCAAGGAGGTTGAAAAAAGTTTTTTTTCAACCTCTTTGCTCCGGAATAATTTTTACTACGAGGAGATCTTTAACGTGCCGCCATTGCACGGAATGCAGACGTTGTTGCATTTCCCCCTATCGAAATGCGGCCCCCGCGGCTGGGATTTGATCCCGTGACCTAATGCTTAGCCGCGCAAACTGGTATTTCGTGCATTGCGTGAGCCGTCGGACTCATGCCGCAGAAGAGAATTGGCATTCCACTCGTTCCTGGGTAGTGGGAATGCTGCATCATTTCCTTCTGGGGCTCCATTTCACGAGTTTCACTGATTGCAGTGCGGTGACCTGCCTAAACAACAGCAAGAACGCCAAACCCAAATTTGCAAGGTGAATTGGCCAGCTGAGAGAATATGACTATAGATTTTAGAATCGGCAAGGAGAAAACACGACCCACGTCGATGCACTCAGCCGGGACCTTGTGAGTGAAAATAGCCCAGCACCTCCAGCTCATCTTTACCCTGAAGGGCCACCAGAGTTCTCGCCAAGGAACGCGTACGCAGTAGTCCCAGTAGAGGATCGCGGGGCGTTGATCCAATCGCAACATACTGAACTTCGCCAAATGAACTTCGCCAGTTGGAGAGAATTATGTCTAAGCCCGAGCACGAGACAACCACGGGTAAATTGTCACGCGTTAAAGGATACAAGATGAAGGATGGCCTCCTGTACTCCACACACAGAGATGGTTCACGCCAGAGTCTATCTGGCGTGCTCTTCGTTGAACCAAAGATATGAAGAAACTAATTTTAATCAAGAGCCATGACCTAGCCAGTCACTTCGGTGACGATAAGACTGTCGAGCACATCCATCTTCACAAGTGGTTCCCAAAGATGCATAATTACGGAAAGAAGTGCACCAAGAGCTGCATAGAATGTATGTACCATAAGGAGCGAAGAGGAAACCAGAAAGGCATGCTCCACTCATTGCCAGCTCGAAGGCGTCCCTTCGAGGTGGTTCACAGGCATCACTCGGGATGTTTTGCTCGAAGTAGCAGCCGCAACGCTGTCGTTCTGATGCTGGTGGATAACCTCACGAAATAGGTCTACATTCGCGCGTACTTGAGCACTGAAAATAACTACACTCCACAACACGTGAAGTTCTCAGTCAGTTCGGGCTACCGAACACAATCGTCACAGGCCGTGGCACGAGTTTCACTTAAGGCGCGTTCAAGCAATACTACCAAGCCAATGGCATCCCCAAGCAAACATCCAAGTGAAGAAAGTCAACCGAGGGATGAGCACCTGTCCAATGTACAGAGGAATATAAATGGTGCAACCAATGCATCCGCAAATCAGTCCCCGTACAAACTTCTCTACGGGTACACAGTAAGTTCTCACACCCAAAAGGGTGTAAAAAGGGTGTATTTTAATTTTAACACCCTTGCTTACACCTTTTCACACCCTTCTGTCATTATGTTACAATATTACACCCTATATATTGGGTGCGTACATCATTTGCACCCTCCGATTGGCACCAAGGGCTTTTCTTTATGCTCAAGAAGGGTGTAAGTGACGCACAAATATGTATGCGTACACACATGTGTACGCATGCGTCTTCGACAAAGGCTATATAAACATGCCCAGAGCATTGGTGATAATAAAGGCGCTTTATTCGGTAATACAGTATTCAAGGCAATTCATGTTAAATGTCTCTATCGTAAAGTATTAAGCTCCATATGTACTTATTGCAATCGGCTAGCTTTAATTTTCATTTTCAAGAGCATGCTGTAATTACAAAATTCAAGTCAGCCTGTACACAAAATGTACCCAGTAAGTGCGAACTTGGTGAGCGAATCAAGTTTTTAAGATATTCCTTCTAAAAGAGCTTGCATGACGTTCTCCTTTCTATTTTTCGAGAAAAGCTGTTTGGTGCGTATATTTGGAACACCAGTGCATTATGGGACACTATTCAGGTGTATATTTTGCGAGGCTGGCGCCGCTGACAGCATTTCTGTCAAATGGCTAAACTTCGCATATTGTCTCGCTTCAATATTGAAATAACAATATGCCATATCAAAATAGTAACGAAAAAAAGTTGTCGCAGTTTCACCTGAAAGGCGAAACATCAATTGCGATAGCAAATTTGTAGAGAGCTATACGAAGTAATGACAGTAGCTTTATCAGGTGTATAACCTTGGACATGCAGCAGCACCGGCAACACGCAGAACTGTTGTCGACGCCGTCGGCGTTTTGCCCGCGTTCGCACAAAATGCGTACGGCGTTGGTGACTGTTGCCGGAGCCTCTGATATAAATAGGCACTTGATGCCGCAGCTAAACGTCGCCTCCCTTCCCTCCCCCTCCCGCCCCCCTCCCGGCCACAGCCTTTCGCGCGTCGGAAGAAGGCGCGTTTGTTCTACATATATATAGTGATTGTAAAGGAGGAAAGAGACGCCTACTTCTGCAGCCCTTAAGGGAGCATGGCGCAGAACGCGCGTTTTTTTTCTTCGCCGTGCGTTCACTCCCCGTGAAAGCGCGCGTCCCTCGCGCCCTTTCACTCGCACATACAGCGTTCGGCGCGCGGCGACGATTTCATCTCCACTGACGTCATACGGAACCTCACGGCAACGGCGACGCCGACGCCGACGGCAGAAATCTGCTTTGGAGTGTCCGTATAATTGCGACAGGCGTCGACAAGAGTTCTGCGTGCTGCCGGTGCTGCGGCATGTCCAAGTGTATACAGCTGATAAAGCTACTATCATTACTCCGTATAGCTCTCTACAAATTTGCTATCGTAATTGATGCTTCGCCTTTCAGGTGAAACTGCGACAACTTTTTATGGATATCAGTCCTCGTAAAATATACGTTCTAACATTGATAAAAAGTTATGACACAACTCATTATTTACCCGTTCATTACATGCACCAACCACCCCAAATTAGCACTACACCAGACAGATTGCAGTGCACTGCATTGCAACACAGGGGCACTGGGGTTTGCCATCCCCAGTAGGAAATCGGACGCTTGTCTGGTTGACCTGCTTGCCTTTCCTCTCCTTGCTTTTTCTATCTCTTTGAACAAACTGCACTACCTTGTCGAAGAGGAAGCGTTATCCTCTTTCAGAGTTAAATTATTTGTCGAGCAATAAGTTTACTGTTCCAGCAACTACAGCATAAACTGGAAAACGAAACCGAATCTGATTTGTTCTCCGTGCTCACAGAGCGCGGCACCAGGTGGCACCGTGCGGGGCGCCTCCGGTCTCGAAGGATCTAACAAGCGGTTGATGTAGCTGCGAATGTGTAGTCAGTCGGCCTTTATCGTTTTATGTTGTGCAGATTGTTAGTTCACCGTAAATATGTCTTGATTTGTACTCAAGAGTGGAGCAAGGCCCTAAAGAACAGAGATTGACGCAACGGGAGCGAAGAACAGAAGCGATGGATGGTTACGCTGGTTGACTCTCGGCATGTTCAAAATGGCGAAGTTCTGAATTAGTCGCTGTGTGACGTGCGCGTGTGTGCTCGTGATGTTCCGTCATAGCGCGGGGATATTTGTGCTGAATGTGTTTCACTTCGTCTACAAAACTCTGCACGCAATGGCATCGAAGAAGTCGTGTGTTCAGGTGCACGTATGTTCATGCTTGGATGCGGAAAGCCTGCCCTCAACGGTAGTGCTGAGCTCAGCCGTGTTGGCTCAGCGCTACCCCCTCAACGGATGTTCAACAGTCTACGTGCTCGTAACTTGCTCACGAGGTAATCCCGTTGTCATCTTGTTTGTTTGTGGTATGTGGTAAGCCGGCGTCGCGATCAGAAATATAGTTTAGAAAATGCCAGTAAACGGCGTCTTACGACAAAAAGGACGCATGAGTGGGAAAAAGGATTACGTTCGGGGTAGATTACTCGTTGGCTTCACCTGTGGGCGTTTTGCGCTGGAGTTTGAGGTATAGTAGCGGCGCGTGGTTGCGGCGAAAAACGTCATCTGGGTAGTACCAGCTTGGATAGCATTGAGCCCTGGCTGTGGCGAAGCACGTTTCTAGCCCGCGTTTCGCGTCGATTCGCACTTTTTTCTGCCCTGTTTCGAGTGCGAAAAGGCTCGTCACTTCTCACAGACCATGGCGACCAGGCTGCGAGCTGGCCGCAGCCTATAGTTATACGAAAACGGACTCTCCGTGTGCCGTGGGACGTAATGCTGGAAGCCGAAGACATCGGCGACGCCGATCCGGAGAGACCTAGCTCAGCCTCGAAAAAGCGTCACCGTCGTTACTGCTGCGTCGTGGGCTGCCATGAACAAGAAGGCCTGAATCCCAACATCAGATTCTACCGTTTTCCTTCAAGGCCTCACGAAGTGGAGCGTCGGGCGCGCTGGATAACTGCAGTTCGTCGCGCTGGGTAAGCGAAATGGAAGACCGACACAGCAGCAGGCATGGCTGGTGATTCACGATTCGAGACCCGGCCACAGCGACAATTAACAATTCGACCGGTGCGAAGTGGTGAAGTTACCAGGTGTGTACGTGCAAATGGCCACAAATGGTCGGGCTGATTCAGTGACAATTCACTACCCCACTACGAGCAGCACAGGTTAGAGAGTTGAATGTGCTCATCCTTGACCTCAAGCCAGCACGTTGAGGCAGCACAGCAAGGTAGTATTGATTACTGCACATCGATGTTCGAGCACTGTCATTAAAAGCTACATCAAGCGAGCAGCGCACGAGCTCGCGCTGCAGCGAGATTCGCACGTATGTACGTACGTTACTGCGAGCTTATATGCATTGCATCAGTTATTTATCAATTGCTAAAGGGACAGATGGCCGCTACTACAGCGCAGGCATAATTACTTGTCTAACGGCATGCAGTCAACAAAGATTGCAGGAGACCCGCCGTTTCGCGGCATGTCGAAAGACCGCTGCCATTGCGGCGCATACGATCGTGCGCTCGAGCAGTTCGTACACCGCGGCATGCTGAAAGACCGCTGCCGCCGCGGCGCGTACCGTCGTGCGCTCGAGCAGTTCCGTTCACATGTCTGCGTATCGCTGCTGTGAATTCATTTATAGAAAGCATTTCCTCGCGTTTGTGCGCCTGAATCTAGCAGCGTGGAAAGCTTACCTGAAGTTCAACTTCGCACTTGCGTGACTCGCTTCACTTGCGATTGACACCGCGCTAAAATTTCGCCGCTTATTTCTTGAACGGCCTACACGTATTCGGCGTTGCATAATTTCTTGCCTTTACGCAGCATGCCACCCATGGACAAATCTTCGGCGCCCGATATTCGCTGCAAGCCGTGGTACAACACAACCGAAAGTGGCGGCTCTATATTGTAAACATGCTTCCCGAAGCAGACGACCGAGCTTGGTACTACCCAGTTTCTGATTGAGGGCGCTTTTTAGCACCATTTTTGCAGCGCCCCCTGGGCAACGTAAGGGCCCCATTCTTGCATGGGCGCGTTACGTCGGATGGACATACTCACGCCTGCGGCGCTCGTGCTGTATCAGTCATGCCGGATTATATTGCTTTCTTGCGCCTCTACCTTCAAAATAACATCATTGACTTTCCCGGGGGAGCAGTAGGGGCCGTAGTGGAGACCGGGGCTACTGTCCTGGAGCAGTATTTTCGCTCATGCCAGCCTTTTCGTATGTGTTAAGCTTCTCTGCAGCCTAAATTGCAGTTAAGGCTGCATGACATTATACTTGCTTGCATAAGTGTCACAGCTGTCACCCGTTCGTCGTCGGCGCGAAGTCAATTGACGGGGTATACAAGCCGGTTGGTCGTTCCGTATGCTCTCCGTGACTTTTCAAAACATATTAACTCAAAGAAAATGCCTAAACTGCTCCCCCGGGAAAATCAGTGATGGTATTTTGAAGGTAGAGCGCCATAAGGCGTGAGAAAGGTATAATCTGGCATGGCTGACCCGCTGGCGCGGGAATGGCTGTCCGAAATACCGCGCCTGAGCGCGGAGAATAGGTTACGCCAACGAGGAATTTACTACGTTTGATCTACATTGTAGTGCGGTCCCCTCGATCGCGATCGAAATTTTGTGTGACGATTATAACCTCTTGCTTTGTGATTGCTATATTCAGCACTTTTATAAAACAACGATATTGTTGAATCAAAGGTAAACAGAGGTTTTACAAGTAAAGAACAAGAATTTTGTGCAATTGTATTGCACATGTCCGTGTGATCATTGAAGCTAACACGAATTGTCATCTGTTTACAGACCTCCTTGCTGTTGCAACTCTGAGGACAATTGCTTCAAATGGGAAGGAACAACCAGCAGTGCCAGCGCTATTTGTACATGATGACGTAAGTTCCTTCACATTTTATTGCGATAGCAATTATATGGACACTTCAACCGGATTTCTGCCGTCGGCGTCGTCGTCGCCGTCGTCGTCGCCGTCGCCGTGAGGTTCCGTATAGATAAAATCTTCGCCGCGCGCCGTATGCCCCAGCGGAAGCGTGGGGGGACGCGCGCTGTCACGGAGAGCGAACGCACTCAATCTCCCACGCGCAAGCAAGGAAGCGGAAAGCCAGCGCCGGAGGGAGCAGGGGGGGGGGGGGGGGCACTTCTCTGCCAACAACCGCGCTCGTCGCTCGTCCGCACAGTCTCTTATCTCTCCCACGCGCAAGCCAGGAAGCGGGAAGCCAGCGCCGGAGGGAGCATGGGGGGGGGGGGGGGGGGGCGCACTTCTACGCTTCCAACAACCGGGCTCGTCGTTCGTTTGACTGCACCGTCTCTTATCTCCACACGGCTCTGACCATTATGCCGCTCAGTTTCCGTTGATAGACCGCACGTACCTTCGCGCGCGCAGCGGGCGAAGGTACGTTGCGCTGCCAGCGTTTTGACAGTCGTTGGCTGCAGTCATTCAGTGTGATCTATTCATGTTTGCTTGTGCGCGCTCACACCACGCTTGTTCATTCAGTTAGTAATAGTCGGGCCACATTTTCCAACGCACGCTACACATGCAATGCTGCCCAGATCGGCAGTGCAGCACTACAGGTGTGTCCCTTCGCACGCGCTGCCCGCGGTAAGCGCTTCTCATCAACACCACCGTTTCACACGCGCCTTCTCGTGGTCATCGAGTCTCTCTTCATGTCGGTCTACTTACGCCGCAGCACACCTGCTTACTTAATCAGCTCATGTTTCCTACAATTCATATTGCTACCAAGGCCGCTCACCTTACTTCGTATGACATTGCTGTGTTGCTATCGCATTCATTGCTTCGCCCTTAGGGCGAAACTGTGACATTTTTTTTGTTAATGAAATCGGATCTAAACAATGCTGTAATTCCTCAAATGGCTTCAATCGTAGAAACAGTTTGGAAACTGTATAAAGATCCAGATGCATTTTTTAATGTGAACTGACATGCTACCTAATTTCACCAGCTATTTATTCATTTTTATTTATTCATGCTACCGGTAAAGGCCCTCACAGGGAGTGTATTACATAGGGGGGGGGGGGCGATACAAACATTAATAGGTGCCGTACATATTAGGAAGAACAACAACAATACATGTATAAATAATAAAGAACAGCAATTAAATCATAAGTCAATACACAAAACGTAAGGATGAACAAACGAAGAATTTTGAACTGCTCTTGCGCTCGATGTGAGGAGCATCTATGCTGCAAAAATGACCTTGCTTGGATTACACAGGTTATTCGAATAATGCTGGGTTGTCTTAAGCTTCCCTACAGCCCACATTGTTTGCAGTTAAGGCTGCATGAGATTATACTTGCTTGCATAAGTGTCACAGCTGTCACCCGTTCGTCGTCGGCGTGAAGTCAATCGACGGGGTATACAAGCCGGTTGGTCGTTCCGTACTCAAGCGAACAGAGTTAAAAGAGTCAGAGTCGGGAGTAAACAAAAAAAAACATATTTATCGCCAGATAAGTATACACAATTAATAAAATAAAATAATAAAACAGACAATACAAACACACCAGGGGCGCTATAACGTAAAATGATTCCAAACAGTTTTGATTGCAAACTCCTGACGTCAAAATCATGTAACCACCGACGCAAGCATCGGGCGGTGACCCGCGGCGTTGTCTGAACAACTCAATCAAGCACTCTCCTCGTTTATAGGAGGTCCCCTTTGTTCGCTTTCAAAACCAATAACATTGCTTATACTCAGCGGTTTTTCTTATCTAATTGGCTGACAAGAGGAGCACGCTCTAGTGGAGAGGGTTTCGATGGGGCCGAGCCAGCACAGTGAAAATAGATAACCGCATGAAGAGGGTGGTGCCGGCTTCTCCGATTGGTCCGCTTCGCCTTACTTATCTTGCGGTGGCTGGTCGAAAATCGCGGCGGCGTGCAACTGAAGAATAAGAATGCCGCTAAAACGGATCCTCAGCAAGGAAGAGTTGGCAGAGCGATGTTGTATGCATGGCGAACAGGCTCGATAACGTTTTACTGATACACAAAAATGTTTATCATGTGCAAATAATTACATGCTCACCGGAAAGTACGAGTAGCGAGAGCCTGAGTGATCCGCGGGCAGCCATCTTTTATTCCTTTCGGAACGGGGCAGTCTGTGGCTATTAAGAGAAATTTTCAGTTTTGTTCGGCATAATAATGCATGTTTTTCGGATACACGTCACTAAAGACGGAAGGCGTTTGGAAAGACGTATCTACAAAGGGGCGGGGTTTGCATCGGTTCATGCATAGCGCCCATGCTGAGTGACATCTTGCTAGCCACTCACGGCTGTGCACTTTCCACACTCCTTCCGTCTTTCCTGGAAAAAGTTTTAGGTTTGTAGATGACTTTTTGGTTCTTTTAGATACTGACGCCGACACTGTCAGAACTAGCTGCTGTGATACTTTATCGCTGTTTAAAGAATGTTTTCATCCATTTATCTTAACCCATGAGCTGCCAGTTGCCGACTCGATTAGGTTTTTAGACCTCAGACTCATTTTTAGGAACAATCAGCTGTGCTGGATGTATGAACCCAGAGGTTGCAAAGCTCTTTTACCTTTTAACTCAGCCCATTCAAAGCTCATCAAGCGAGGAATCGTTAGCCAATGCTTCACTAATTCACCTTTCAAAGTCCTGTCACCAGTTAATGAAAACCAGTTTCGGGAAACAGGCCCGGAGACTGGAGCAATCGGACGACCCGGGCAGTCTGCGGACGTCAGTAGCTGGAAGCTTGCAAAAGCAAGAAAAAGCTAGCAACCCAGATTCTGCCACTTCCAGGAAGAGTCACCGTCATCCCTTACATCCACACATCCCATAATCTCAAGAATGTTGGTCGGCGTGCTGGTGTCGATGTTGTGTTTTTGGCACCACATAAGCTGTCACGGTTATGTAGGCACGTCAACTGTAATCCTAAAGAAAGAAAAAAAATTGCTGCAGAACCAACCATAATAACCGCTTTGTCATGTGCGCTGTAGGTGTTGTTTACAACATTCCTCTTTCATGCGGCCGCGAATGCATTAGTCAGACGGGATGCTGTCTCAATGAACAATTAAAGGAGCATAACAATCATGTTTTCAACTCCGCTTCTGGTCATCTCGGTATTCATTGCAGAGACCACCGTTGCAAACCCTTATTTGATAGTGCACAAATGATCAGTCGCAACAAAAACAAACATACTAGAGAAATTGTTGATGCGCTCGAAATTCACAAATCTGGGGAGCGCTGTGTCAGTGCCCCTTCATTGTCACTGTGCGATAAAGAAGGGCAATATTTAACCACATGATTTGCGTATCGTATGTTGGAAGCAGAGTCCTGAATACGTGCTACCTTTCTGTTGGTTGTTTTGTGCCTTAGCGTGGTATTTAAACCTTTGTTATGTGCGCAATAAAATTGTAAGTCAGCGCTCTTTCCTTTCCCTTCTCTCTGCAGCAGACCTGCAAGGTGCTAGTTCAGTCATCTGCTACCGTTAGCCTGTTGCTCACAGTCTGTATCTCATGCAGTGGGTGAGGAAGCGGGCCGTAACTTTAGCATTAACCATGTAGGCATCAAATTTTTTTAATGTACAGCCGTAGTCATGGCTGGTTTCCATGCTTTATTTAGCTGCAGTGATGGCAACCAATGTTCTAGTGTTTTTTGAAACGCCATATAGCTTCCTTGCTAAGCTAGCCTACATCTTCAATGTAAAAAAGCCTAAGGAAGCATCTTAAAATACAGAGCAATCTCTTATGCTCGTTTGTTCCTAAAAACCATTTTAGCAACAAAAGGCATTTGCAGCAGACTGTTGATGGCATTACAAGAGTTACCGGCACTTCATTCATAAAACAATTGAAACTGCACAGAAAAACTAGGCGTTACAGCCACACTATGTTGTCATCCATTCTAATCCAGGCTGGCCGCGAGTTTTAGAACTCTGCATGATGCCTAGCACCTTGATTTTTTAGGGCACTGATGACAGGCATAAAAATTTATAGGAAGCTTCACACAGGTCAAGCTCAACTATCCATGTCATAGCGTACATGCCAATAATGTGCGAGGTGCTTTCTTTGTGTAGTAATTCTTTCCTCATCTTTATGCTCAAATAAGGCACATGTAGCCACCTGACTTTCTTGATTGCTTCTCATTGAAACCGATTATAGGGGAAACTGCAGACAGCTTTCGCAAGAAACCAATATCTCGAAATTAGCCTATGCTGCTTTGACAATTCATATATACGGCTTAAGAAAAAGACATGTATAGGCACTCGCATCATTCTTTCTTTGGCACTTCTTTCCATTGTGTGTACATCAATGTTAACTCATCCAGATATCTTACAGATATACAGTCAAGTTTCTTAAATGAGGTGAATGTTCACTTACTTTTACAGCAACCACTTCCTCTGGTGTTGCCAGAAGCTTCCCAGATGCATCAGAGATAGCCCGGCAGGCCTGCCCAGTCGGGCTTCTTTCCCCAGCTTGTGTCGGTGTCCACAGGTGCTGTGCGAGACCTAATGCGCACTTGGCTTCGGAGGTAGACTCCCAGGCGGCACGTCAGCTCGGACCAACGTTCGATACGTATTGGCACTTCCTGGCTGAGTGATGGCCTAAGGTTAACAGCGTGGTTCCAATATGGGCTGGGCCATTCTAATTCCTGGCCAAATGATGGCCTAAGATTAACAGTGTGGCGCGAATATAGGCTGTACCATTCTGATAGAGATCCAACGCTGGCCCGCATTACAGATTCAGTAAACAATATCAGCTCGTCCATTCAACAAGGCGGGAATTATTGGACCAACTTTCATATGCACTTGCCAACATGGGTTACTAAGTCGGCTTTCTTTGGGCTACATTGGTCCGTAATAAGCCAATTTATGCCTTATCAATTTTTAATACTTTCTGGTACGACTTGCTAAGGTTAAATAGCATGTTTGAAAGACTAATGCACTGATCACAGGCACACTGCGCAGGAACCAGAAATACGTGTGCAAGCTGTGACCCCTTCAACAGAGCTGATACCACGTTGGTTAATTAATTAGTTCGCTTGACGATACTACTTTCGTTGAGATTATATTACAGCTTCGCTGATATGCTTATCTGTCACGGGGGACTGGCTGATCGATTTGCTGTGACAGACCGCGGGTTGTTCACAGCAGGGCACGGGTATATACTGGCGCCTGCCGCTTAAGTGTGCTCCACACGTGATAATTAAGCAATGGTTTGTGAATGACCTTATGATAAAAATTAATTACGAGGAACGTATGCTTGCATTACGGTCAGAGGATTACGTAGTACAGTAATCGCAAGTGGCTCCATGTATGGGCGGTTGCCGAGTGCTTGAAGCGTGTACATAAGCACTCAAAATTTGTTTCGCGTCACTTTGGGCAGAAGCAAACAAAACAGTGCGACCTTGAAATGTTCGCTAGAATACCATGCTTCCAAGTTTTCGCACGACAGCCGATGTAATAGCAAATTTAGTCCTTTTCTTGGTGTCGTCGGCAGGAAAGGCACTCGACTCGTTCATTGCTGTCGACGGCATGTCGATGCAACGTCTTTCTTATCAAATCGAACCTTAAAGAGACGTTTAAGCGTGACTGATTCTGTAAACCCAAAAACTGATGAAAAAAGAAATATATATATATATATATATTATTACGTAAAATGCACCACTGTCTGCTTCTTGTAAGTGGTCGTTTGCGTGGGGTGCAGATACCTTATCACCATTCTGGGCAAGGCGCGTGTTCGAATCCTCCTCCTTACCTTTTTTTTTCCTTTTCTTTTTTATTGCGATAGCAATTATATGGACACTCAAAAGCAGATTTCTGCCGTCGGCGTCGCCGTCGCCGTCGCCGTGAGGTTCCGTATGACGTCAATGGAGATGAAATCGTCGCCGCGCGCCGCCGAACGCTGTATGTGCGAGTGAAAGGGCACGAGGGACGCGCGCTTTCACGGGGAGTGAACGCACGGCGGAGAACAAACGCGCGTTCTGCGCTGTGCTCCCTTAAGGGCTGCAGAAGTAGGCGTCTCTTTCCTCCTCTACAATCGCCATATATGTAGAGTAAACGTACCTTCTTCCGACGCGCGAAAGGCTGTGGGGGAGGGCGGGGGAGGGGCAGGGAAGGGAGGCGACGTTTAGCTGCGGCACGAAGTGCCTATTTATATCAGAGGCTCCGGTAACAGTCACCAACGCCGCACGCATTTTGAGCGAACGCGGGCAAAACGCCGGCGGCGTCGACAACAGTTCTGCGTGTTGCCGGTGCTGCTGCATGTCCAAGTTTATACAGCTGATAAAGCTGCTATCATTACTCCGTATAGCTCTCTTCAAATTTGCTATCGCAATTGATGCTTCGCCTTTCAGGTGAAACTGCGACAACTTTTTTAAGTTGCTTATTAATGCGCGGTTACCATTTGTAATTCCATGCGTTTTCACACCGGTTAATCTGTGGTTATTGGGTGAAATGCCGCTTAAGTGCTAGTATTTCTGGGGGACTTCCGAAGAAAACAATTAAATTATGGGGTTTTACGTGCCAAAACCACGATCTGATTATGAGGCACGCCGTAGTGGGGGACTCCGAAAATTTGGACAACCTGGGGTTTTTTAACGTGCACTGGTGTTTTCGCATTTTGCCGCCATCGAAATGGGCCGCCGTGGCCGGGATTCGATCCCGCGATCGGGGACTTCCGAGACATGCTCACAAAAGTGTGGATGGATGGGTGGATAAGGCTGCACCCTTTAAATCGGGCGGTGGCACACGCAACCTAGCTGTGACTAATAAGTTATTTTGTACTTAGCGGAGGGTGAGCTTGCAGTATAGGCCGCCCCCTGTCTTAACAGGCAACTATATAGCAGCATTGGTGAAGTGACGTTGAGGCTAATATGCCTGGATTAAAACATGTTAGAAGTTTCTATGGCAACAAATCATATAACACGAAACATACACATACTCACGTGTCATCACAGACTTTTGAATTCATCATTAAAAAATGCCACAGTCATCAATTACACTGTGCACAATAATAACAGCTCATACAAGTGACCAAATGCTGTGCATAAAAAGATTTCATTCATGGGGTTTGATGTCCCTAAGCAACAGGCGTGTATGTAGCTGTGATAAATGGTGTGGTGGAAGAAAATGGATTTATTTTGACCTCCTGGGAGTCCAACATGTAGCCAAAGTGCATTATACACAAGCATTATTTTGCATTTTGCCCACATTCATTGCATTGTGACCACTGCTGGTAGGATCGAGTAGTATTTTCAGTGTTATCCATACAGAAAGGCAATGTAAACTTCCGTGGAAATTATATATCACAAGGCCTTTTTCCTGAATGTTGCACCATCTGACACATATGTAGTCACAACTCTGAACCCTCAAAACGCTTGTCCCTTGTCTAGACTTTCTTTCGTGCCATGTCTGTTTTTTTTTGGGGGGGGGAGGAGGTTCTTAAATCATGCTTCATTTGCACCAACTAGGCTTCTAAATGCCCTTTTATGTGAACTACAGTTTATTAAAAAGCTTGTGTTGTTTCTTTGTGTGGTGTTCATCTTTAGCACTGCAAACAGCTTAAAATCTGCAAAACTAATGACAACTGGAAAATTCCTGTGGTAACCTGATGAAATGGCACACACATTTCAAATAAACTTTAGTTTATAGTCACTGAATTATCTGTTTCTTCTTCTGTGTTTGTCTTCAGTGCTGTTTCATCATGTTAATTGCCACACCAAACCATCAGCTGTTCCTACTTATGTATACATTCTAAACTGTTTACAGTGTAGAAGTTATGTGTCAGCATCCTGCTACCAGTTGCTTGAAGGAAGTGCAGTAGGTGTTTGCAATTAACATACACTTTGTGGTAGTGATTGTAACTAGACCTAAATGCAAGCCCAAGCGGCTATTGCATTCACTCTAACCAAATCGTCATTATCTCCCATGCCAATGCACACAGGAAAATTCTCATGGTTCTGGTGTCTGTTTTCATAACCATGTACTCACCTCAGGTAAGGCTCAACTGTAACAGCAATTTTACACTTTATATTATAGGTGTGCTAAAGGGGACAACCAAGTTAGGCTGTATTCGTAAATTATGCACTGCAATAGCAAAACGGCCCCTGTTAACAAAAGAGGCAGCTTGGCGAGTCCGAGAAGAAACAAAATTGGAAGATGAGTGGTAGTGCTGCGGTGAAGTTCTATAGCACCAGGCTCAATGTGATGTCTTGAATTTTGACAAGACCTACTTGGATCCACTTGTTTATCTGGTCAAGAATGACTTCATTCTAAAGAAGCAAAAAAATTACCTTAGGAACTTTTAAGTACTTCCCCTGTCTTAACACATCCTGAATATGAGGGAACACACTGAAATCTTTCATACTACCACATTGATGCACCAAATTACGACATTAAAAAAGAAAAAAAAAACATTTGGCCTTTATATTCTGCAGTAAAAGTCAACCTAAGTCAGTCTAAGATGACTTAGTTTCGCTCTTTAGTGTCTCTATGCTACGTATACTGAAAGGCAGTGGTTAAGCTGTTGCTTCATTCATAAGGGGCATCATGTCGAAGATGACATGTGCATGACAACTATAAGGACATGCCATGACGCATCACAAATACAGTAATTGTGCCATCTCTCATCTTCCATGGCACAGCTTGAGATAATGTAAAATTGAGTGTGGATTAATGTGGTGCTTCCATTGTGCTAATGCACACCAAAAGGCTGGTCCAGTGACAATGTGCATGCTGCATGCATAGATGCAGATTTATATACTGTGTTCACGCTAGCTTTCCACATGTGTGGAAGCAGCCAGGGCTGCTGCCATTAAGATGTGAGGCTTAGATAGGCAAGGTGCTGAATGATGACCAACCTGCTCTATTATGTAGTCACTGTCAGGCGTAGCCCTAAATATGTTGCTATCTAGGCAGAACTACATTGCTGCACCTCACTGCAGCTCATTTTCAAGCATTAGGCATGTTGTTATTAATGTCTTGAAAGAGTGCTGCATTCACTCAAATGAATAGAGCTGTCAGCAAGGAATTTGTTGCCTGGAAGCTGATGGGCATTTCAGTAGTGCCACTGATGGGGTGACACAGTGACTGTGAAAAAAAATGAGATGGGCAGCAATATGCACGTCAAGGTGATCACAACAGAGAAGAATAAAGAACGAAATAATCTAATATTTGTGCATTTTTGCACAAGAAAGTAGAGAAGGGGCCCAATGTGAATCGACGGTTTTCAGCACACAGCAAGCTTGATGGCTTCTGTAGCCATATTGCAAACCAATTCAAGGGTGGCTACATGACAAAATATGCCACAGAGTTCACATGCCAAAGAAATAATTTGCAGAGCCCTTTTACATGTGGCAGGGTTTACATTCATTGATCAGCACATCAATGATAGAATGCGTGAACGTTGCTTTTGCTGCCCATGGGTACACAGGTGGCCATTTATTCTTTCATTGTTGTGAATGCAGCTATACCTCCAGTTTTTATGATGTGCATGAGATGGGAAAGGCATGTACAACTCTTGAAAGTGAGCTTCTGGAAATGTACTAATTAAGAAACACAGCTCCTGACATGCAAGCATGACATCTGTTTTTCTCACTGATAAAGAACGCAGACACATTTAGAATAGCCTATGAACCTTGTTAAGGTGAGATGTGGCTGCAGGGATCACGCACATACAAAACATTTAGTTGCGATATATCCTTTGAATTACCCCAGAAAGCCTAAACCCCATTTTGCTAAAACAAAACAAAAAACAAACAAATAAAAAAAGATTAAAAAACAACTTAAACTTTGTCACCTAGAAAGTACATTTGTATCCTCCCCCCACCTGAAAAAAAGTCTTTATAACTTAGTAATTAATTATAAATTGACTATCTGAGCTACCTGCAATTTAAGCTATGGTTCAGTGTGTCGAAGACACTAGTGTGAATTTCGCAAACTTTCCCACCCTTACATCAGCATTTTGAGCTACCGAACTCTTGTGTGTCAAAAATGCCATGTTCGGCATTGTGAAGATAAACTAATATCTCCAAGTCTAACTCATGTTCTGTCACTTATTTTGCTTCTGTCCTCCTGGATTTTATGCTGGTTCTTTTTTTTTATTTATTCAAACAAAACTCGCAGCGCCATTGGCATTATTGCAAGGGGCATAATACAGAATAAAACAAATTGACAGAGTTTTGGCTCACAACCTCAGCCGGTAACAAATTCCACTCCGATATGGTCCTCGTAAAGAAAGAAAACTTAAAAAGGTTAGTCCTGGTGGTATACTCCCGAACCTTGAACACATGGTCTCTTCGGGTGGACAAGTAATATGGAGGACGCAGATATGATGAGGCCTTGATTCCAGTTTGATTATTATATATAGCGTAAAAAAGCTTGAGGCGAAGATTTTTGTGGCGTTCGCTTAGAGGAGTCCATCCTAGATTTCTTTTTAATTCCGTTGCACTATCAAACCGATTGTACCGCCCCAGGACATACCTTGCAGCACTAGACTGTATGCGTTCCAATGCTTTAATTCGTACAGAATGGGATTGCACACAGTGGGATCTGTTCTAAAACAAAGCAGCTCTATTTAAAGCATGCGAATTGCAGAAATGAATTGAGAATATATTTGAGTCAGTTTTGAGAATATATTAAGCTAGCACAAACAGGGCACTTATCACTGGAAAACACCAGAATGGTGGCGCTTGTTCTCTTGAGATCGAAATGATGCATTCGTGCTGCTGCATGAACTTTGGGAAATGTCACCCTGTTTTCAATGTGCTGCCTTTTTTGGTTGCATCGCTCGCACGCATAATAGCCAGTGTGACCAACAATACATTTGAAGTAGCTCCTTGCAGGAGAATCGCAAACCATGGCTCCAATGCTCACCCGAACATGAACATCTCCTATGCTTAACCCCTCAGAGGTTAGGTCGGAGACTTCTTGCACATATGGCTCTAGGTAATCCTGCAGACATAGCGTCTTCCCCGCACCACAGTACACACTGACAAGAAATGGCGGTGATGCCTCCACATTTTTATGCGGCACAAAATGGACCAAAAGGCAAGCTGGCTACTTTTGTAAAGAGGGACTCCGTCAATGTTGCCTTGTAGCTTCAGTTCACTTGGTAATACTTGCCCCGGCTGCAACACTTGACGAACTCCTTCTGCACGGCCAAAGTGCACAAATGAACCATTTTGCTCCACCGGAGCTTTGCGCTCAGTTTTCAAAACTGTCCTAGCATCTTTTGTAAGGTCAGAGATGCCTCTTCGCTGGCAGAAATCGAGGACATCGTTAGTGCATGCTTGCGTCATATTATGTTTGGAAGCAATTACAGCAAGCTCCTCACTTGCAGACAGTTGTTCGGAAAGTACATGAGAGAGCGTTGGAGTAAAAGTGAAGGCTATTCCCTCATCTGGCCCAGTGAAGCTGTCTGAAGCGAGAAAGTCATCAGACTCATCACTTGAATCGCTACCTTGGGGACCTCCTTTGTCACTTGAGCTGCTATCAGTCGCTGTGCTCACATGAGGACCTACCCGCACTATCTGATTGGCATTCTACAAAAGGAGCTTCTTGTCTGCAGACGTCGTCAACAAAGGCTTCACTTCTTGAACGCTCGTTCAACAGTTTGAACGGAGGCTCACCACCGTCATCAATGGAAATTGAACTTTACGATTGTCTGCTGGTTCCCGGCTTCGGAGGCAAAAGTCGCTTTACACGAGAACTGTCTGCAGAGGTGAAGCTTGCAGCTTCGTCGTTGGACAAGGAAGGCCAACAAGCTGCGCGAGACCTAGCTCATTCATTATCTTGTATTCCTTTCTTACGACTCGACATTTCCTCCACTTGGAGGGCATGATGAGCGAGAGGGATGAGTCAGATGCCGAAACCGCAACGCTGTAGCCCGTGCCGAAAAAAAATGTCACAGTTTCGCCCTAAGGGCGAAGCAATGAATGCGATAGCAACACAGCAATGTCATACGAAGTAAGGTGAGCGGCCTTGGTAGCAATATGAATTGTAGTAAACATGAGCTGATTAAGTAAGCAGGTGTGCTGCGGCGTAAGTAGACCGACATGAAGAGAGACTCGATGACCACGAGAAGGCGCGTGTGAAACGGTGGTGTTGATGAGAAGCGCTTACCGTGGGCAGCGCGTGCGAAGGGACACACGTGTAGTGCTGCACTGCCGATCTGGGCAGCATTGCATGTGTAGCGTGCGTTGGAAAATGTGGCCCGACTATTACTAACTGAATGAACAAGCGTGGTGTGAGCGCGCACAAACAAACATGAATAGATCACACTGAATGACTGCAGCCAACGACTGTCAAAACGCTGGCAGCGCAACGTACCTTCGCCCGCTGCGCGCGCGAAGGTACGTGCGGTCTATCAACGGAAACTGAGCGGCATAATGGTCAGAGCCGTGTGGAGATAAGAGACGGTGCAGTCGAACGAACGACGAGCGCGGTTGTTGGAAGCGTAGAAGTGCGCCCCCCCCCCCCCCCTGCTCCCTCCGGCGCTGGCTTCCCGCTTCCTGGCTTGCGCGTGGGAGAGATAAGAGACTGTGCGGACGAGCGACGAGCGCGGTTGTTGGCAGAGAAGTGCCCCCCCCCCTGCTCCCTCCGGCGCTGGCTTTCCGCTTCCTTGCTTGCGCGTGGGAGATTGAGTGCGTTCGCTCTCCGTGACAGCGCGCGTCCCCCCACGCTTCCGCTGGGGCATACGGCGCGCGGCGAAGATTTTATCTATACGGAACCTCACGGCGACGGCGACGACGACGCCGACGGCAGAAATCCGGTTGAAGTGTCCATATAATTGCTATCGCAATAAAACGCAAGACGACGGCGAGGCGAAAGCGTGGACAGCAGCAGTGCAGTCGGGCAGTCAGTCACAGCAAGGAGCAGCCGACCTGCCAACGCATGAGCCGAATTGAATCGAACCATGGAGGAAGAAAATTTTTTCTTGGAGGAAGAAAAATTTCTTCCTCCACGAAGGAAGTTTTTATTGCGATAGCAATTATATGGACACTTAAAGCAGATTTCTGCCGTCGTCGGCGTGAGGTTCCGTATGAAGTCCAAGGGCGATAAAATCTTGCAACCGGGCGCAAGGGGAACTGGCGACGCAATCTCCCACGCGAAAGGAGCAAAGCGGGAAGGAAGCGCGGAAGGGAGGGGGGGGTGAGGCGGCTTCTACTCTGCCAACAAATTCGTTCATGTACTTTGCGCTTGGTTCTTTATTATGTTTGTACCGGTACGGGCTGCCGGTGTTGTCGCGCGCACCGTATCTTGCAAGCGACCTCCAAACGGCTCTGACCTTTGTATGCTGTGCATTCGGCCACTCAGTTTTCCCTTGAAGCGATAAACCGCACGAACATTCGCTCGTTCGCTGCGGCAGCTGCGCTTCCCAGCGTTTTGACAGTGGTTGTCTGCAGTCATCGAGTGTGATCTATTCATGTGTGCTTGTGCGCGCTGACACCACGCTTGTTAATTCAGTTAGTAGTGAATGTGTCCAACTTTATGCAGCCGATAAAGCTACTATCCCTACTCCGAATAGCTCTCTGCTAATTTGCTATCACCATTGATGCTTAGCCTTTCGGGCGAAACTGCGACATTTTTTTCCGTTCTTCCATGAAGCGAACGGATTTTTTAAACGCCCGTTCGATTCGCCTGCACCACTGCGAACCAGTTCGTGCAGCGATTCACGAAAAGCGCGGCACACGAAACAAATGCCGAAGTGCTGACCCGGTGCAGGTGTGTGCATATTTTGTCCGACCAATGTGCACGGCTTGCGTTAACTAGGTCTTGAGCTGCTGGTGTAACCGGCTTCGGAGACGTTAATATACCCGCGCTTGCCTAGACACGGCAGATAGCCGTAAGCTGGGTTTTAACGGCGCTTGTGCATGTGTGCTGTGTTGTCTGCTGCGCTGCTGCTTCGCACCTGTACCACAGTCTATTAGAATATAAGGTATGTGTACATTCTAGGACACTGTACCTGCACGACTGCACTAAGTCGGCACCGACAGTAGAAAGGGCGCAGCATAATCGTGAACCAGCCCTGCACCTTTCCTGTATATTTTGAAACGAACGGCGGATTTCTCATAGGGTGTTCAAAGGCGCCATTGCTGCACCGCTGAAACGAATGAGCTGTTAATACAGGTGAATAGAACGTGTCAAAGCTACGTTCGATTCACCTACACCACCTGCAAACCGTAGCGAAGCAGCCACTAGTAAACTCTACAGCCACGGAAAGCCGGATTGCGGATCGAATTAATACAAACAGTAATATAATTTTTTTTCGTTTTTGTCATTCAATGATTCTGGTGCGACCCACGCGACTTGAACGCGCTTCCCGGTATGCTTGTTTTATTGCGTATCATCCGCCGTAATTAATGGAATAATGTACTTTTGCACTGGCGATTCGAGAGGTGACTCAAAAAAAGAAAAAAGAGAGCGTCGGTTCCTCGATTTCCTCTCTCTCCTTTCGTCCCGGAATTTGCGCCATCGCCATCGCCATCGACGACAGCCTTGCCTTGTGCGCAACGTGGTAACCGAGGAGACTGAAGTCAACGTGTGCGTGAGTATGCATTTTTTAATACGAGAGTTTTCTTGTCGTGATTGTACCTTATGTGCATTCTCATCTACGGGTCAACGTCGTGTGCGAGTATTTGCGTAGTTAATGGTGCGTGCCGAATACGCAGCGAGCGCACGTGTGGCTAGGCCGATCGGTCGTGTACTACGTGCGCTCGAGATGAGTTCAATCATGCGTGCATGTTATATACTCGGGAATGGCATTGACTAGACCGCTTTTTTGATGCACAGAACGACGCTGGGCGTAGATTTCATGCACGACTTGCGCGATATAGCTGCACTATAGATCTTGAATGAGGTCTGTTGGGGATCTATGCGCGTGTTACCCGGCCACAAGCACTTCATCTCCTGCATCATTTAGGGCAGCGGAGTCTACACGCAACCGTGCCGGCCAGGAAATAAAGTAGCCGTTTTCGCGAGAAATTCCGACGTCACTGCTGCGGTGGTGCCAAACAAAGCCATGTGGATTCTATGCGAACATTAAAGCACCTGAAAAATAATCTAAGAGACTTCTTTAGTGCTCGGCGTGGCCTAATGGCTCCCTGTTCGTCCAGTACGAGTGGTGCGTGTTAGTGCCACAATGTGAGATCATGTAACACTTCGCTTCAGCCACGTGTTGTTCACAACTTAGCGTAAACTTTCACCGCCTTCCGCTAGCTTTGCTCTCCATGGGAGACGAGCTTGATTGTACCTCGTGCAAAAGGATACATGCTCTAATGAAACCGCCGATGCTTGCACAGAAAGCTCCAGCCTTATGCAGTGGATCGACCACATGAATCAAACGGCGCATGTAAATAGCGGAGCGCTTGTGGCACACGTGGATCTTTAGCAAAACCTCTCAAACAGATTCGGTGCACAGAAAAAAACTTCTCAATTGCAGCGTGCCCCGTACTAGACGCGGAGACTAGGCGCAGAATGGCTCCTTATACGCGCGGCGATTCTGATGTCATGCCAGCTTCCTTAGGCAGAAATTATGAGATAATGTGCAGCAGTCAACACGCTTCTCGGCAAGTCATGAGGTGGTTTACGTCAGTAGTAATAGTTCTGCACCTAACTTTTGCACCAATTGCTTATTCGTCACAGTCGCGTTTCCACACAGACGATTTTTGTTCTTCGTGAGACTGAAATTTCATTACATATACAAAATTCATGGGTGTTAAGTTTCGTTAAGCAGCTGGTCAGGGAGGTTTGCCGCATGTTGCCTGCTCCTGGAACATGTGGCAAACCTCCCTGACCAGCTGCTTTCTACAGCTGCCAGCAGGCAGCGACACAAATTTATGCTAGTGCTCTTGTTGCAGCAGGTCACATCCCCACAAGTAAAGGCAGATTCTCACTTTTTTTTCTAAAAACACCAGCCAATTAAATGTGGTAAGTGTCATACTCATCGAAGGCGACCCCAAAATGTGATCGTTCTGCAAAATTTGAGCAAGAACAGTGCAGTGATGAGTGCAAAACCTTTTTTCGAACAGGTGCAGCGAAATTATTCAGCACCCTGTAAAGTTTGACGTACATATCACGGCTAACCTTATGCTCGGCTGTCTTAACTGACTGTTGAACTTGTACCTTGAACTCGTATATACCAAGTAAATCAAAAGAGTAGTATTGTCATCTCATTCAAATAGTTTAAGTTGAAGATTATGAGTTTATGAGGGCACTAACTGCAGTGTATTGTTGCAGCCCTTTCACTGTCTCATGGCTGTATTAAGTGCTCATATGTTAAATGTACCACTTACTGAACCACGCTTTCCTTTTGTTTTGACCTAATATTGTGTCGCATTAATACGGTTCTTTTTCTCGTATTATTGCAACAGCTAACATTGGATAAGTAGGAATGACATTGTGTTGTACCTAATCCTTGTACCTGTGACCACTACCCTCTGTAACAAAAAAAAACCTGATGGTATAGTGTCCCAGCTGTTATGTAACAAGCTTTAAAAATACACAGATAATTTTACACAAATAAAACCAAGTGCATGTTATTCAGAGTCCAGTTGGGAAATGGCCAGTAATTTATTAGCCCTTGGCACCTAATTAGTTATAGCTAACTCTTTTAATTTAGTCATCTATCTGTTAGGGTGTTGATCAGGAAGTTCCATGATATATTAGAGTGACATGCTTCTAGCAAGGTCCACATCATTTTTTTTCTCGTGAAGAGAAGCCTGCAAGTATGAAAGCTGCCATGCGTCAATGCACCCGTGTGCATTGACGCATGGCAGCTTTGCTGTGCCATCCAACAGTCTCAGCGGGGAAAGTTAAGTGTCCTTTCTAGGGTTTTACATGCCAAAACCAGTTCCGAGGAGCTGTTGGGGAGCTGTTGGTGCATTGTGTAAAGAATATTTATGTTATTGTCAATGACAGGGCCAGCTTGCTTGCCCACTAAGACAGTTTCAGGGCCCTGCAATTCCATGAAAATGAACTTTTTCAAATTTCATGGCGTGGGGGGGGGGTCATTGCCGGAAAACATAAGCACACAATGTGTTCCTCGCTGGAAACGGTTTGTTTTGGTGTCACTTATGATGCTCACCTCCCAAATTAACATCTTGACAATTAGAACAAATAAAAACTTGGCTCATTGCTTTGCTACTTGGATGACGTGCATCATGAATACTAGCACTTTTTCAACCAAACTCCAAAGAGCATGCACTTTGTTTTGTTTGTGTAGACTGAACAGTAATTTACTGATGCAGAAGTATTTTTCTTTTTGGTGTCCCTTTAAGACCACGGTGGTCAGGACCAACACAGTTCGTTTGCCTCCCTCCCCCTTTTCTTTAAAGTTTGTGTATGATGCACTCTGTATATCTGTTGAAAATGTTGCAATTATTGTTGACAAGCACCATTGTTGCACATACAGGAAAGTAATCAAGCCTTCGCTGTTTATTATTATGCACAATTTTTCCCCGCCTAGCTTGCGATGCCTACATCTGTAAAATTTGCAATACCTGGAATATTAACAGCACTCTTGTCATTTTATGGCTGATATCTTGCAGGTGTAAACCTGCCTTAGAAGGTTGCATAGTTTGTTAAACATCTAACTTTAAAAACTGTGCACCAAGAGGCTTGCACCTTTTGGCCAGTTTGAATGTTGCCATCCCAAGTTATACCAAATGCAATCTGCATTTTTGCATTGAAAGGGGTTTGTAATAATAAATGATTCATTGTTTATTGAGATTTGCAGGTGCTTGACTGTCTCCGATATGTCATAACATTGACTGTTGGTGGCGGTGGGTGCAACTGAAAACTTGCAAAGAATATAAAAACAATGACAAACTAATTCTTAAGTGTCATTCTGCAGTTCCTGAATTATGTTAACTTGTACCACTGATACTTTGACGTCATCAAAGCAGTGCCAGCTTGTTCACAATGTCTGTGCAGTTTGCTTTGGGCTTTCACAGAGGTCACCAATATCTTATTCGTGACATTTGTCCGTTGAATGTAGCCTGCACAGCTTAACAGGTTGCTTGTCGTTCTAGTGTCTATTGTAATCTGTTTTGAATATTTTTAATTTGTTCAAAGGCACTTATGACAAGGCAAAGAGGAGGGCCAAGAAGGCGGAATGCGAGTTGGCTGTGGACACCACGAAGCTGTCGGGTAATTGCTAGTGTTTTTTTTTATGGTCATGCTTACAGAGCAGTCGCTCTGCCAACTGGGCTGACCAGGAAGCTAGAGGTGACAGATTCAGGCTAAAGTGGCAAGTCGAAGTGCATGCAACAAACGTTTTTTTTTCTGAAAAAGCTGCCGGTTTGAGGGGTTGAGTCTTATAAAAGATGCGACTTATAGACCGGAAAATATGGTAGTCCCCATTAGGACACAATAGAGTGGTTCCACCGCTCCTTCTATTGCTGGAAGTACCCTTGAAAGTCGTTAAATACCTATGAATTTTTGTCACCGAGACCTGTACAAATCCTGATACTTTGCATTTACCAGTGCTCTGAAACAACCAAATATGCCATAAATCTACCGCTTCTGCTGTGAAATAAATATTTTTGTGTTTCAGCGATGCTGCTGCGGGTGCAGCTGGAGGTGCAGCAGCAGAACAGGCACGTCCTGCATGAGCTGCAGCAGCTGAGGCATGAAGTACGGGTCGTGTCTGAGAGGCTGGATGAAACTGAGACTCTCAACAAGACCCGTGCAGTGTCTCAGCCTGCCTTGTCGACGGTGCCTCCAGTTCTTCCTCGGCTACCTGCCGACAATATTAAAGAATTAGAGGCAGCCGTGCGGGATGAGGCTGTGGCTGCCACCTTGGTTTGTACTGCCCTTTTATTTGTAATTATGAGGCTATGTAACATGTGGAAGTTCTGTGTTGTTTCATGAAACATGGTGTGGGTTCTATGTGAAGGAACTTTGCATCGCACACACTAAAGAGTTCATGGAAATAATTTGTTTCCTGCTGTATAGTTTCTAATGACATATTTGGACTGGACCTTAGTTTCTTTAACATGCATCTACGCGTACACTAGTGTTCTTGTAATGAGACCTCATCGAAATGTGACCCTGACTGCCAGAATCAAATCTTTGACCTCGAGCTCAGCACCGCAACGCCATAGGCACTGAGCTACCATAGTGGCTTGCTGAATCGGTGATTTCCAACAGCTCTCCGTAGAGATACATTCATGAAGCAGGAGTAAATCGTTAAGTTAATAAAAATCTATTGCTGATATAAAATGCAAACTGTGGCAGCTTTCTATAGAAGGACATAATGTAGAGCACTTGTGAATAAATGCTTTTTGTTAGACGAGTTCACACATCGTGAATGATAAATACCAGTGCAAACAAGTGGGACACAGTACAGGAAAATGGGTGCAATGATGTTGGGTATATAGTGTATTTACCTCATTTTAATCTACATTTTTTTCTAAATAATAGAGTTTGAAAATTGCATTGCAGTTGGATATGTAATGAAAACCACATTTGCAGCAAGTCTAGTGTACCTGTTGTCGAATTGCCTGATTGCACTTGCCTGATTGCCTGATTTCTGGTGCTACAAGTCCATGAAACAAGCTCCTAAACTATCCAGTTTCATGCAATGGTTCAAAGCATTTTCTAGAGCACTGGCAATTACTTTAAGAATGTAAACCCACATACCCTGTGGCCCCTGTTACTTTTTATTCCACTACTCTGATTTTTCTGTGCTTTGTTTTATCTACCACTATTCAACATTATGTAAGAGAATTTATGCCCTTCATATTGAATAAGTGAAATACTATATTTACTTATGTAATGGACACGCACGCATAATGAACGCACCCCCAACTTTCGTCGTCAAAATTTCAAAAATTGTTTCTCCCGCGAAATAAACACACCCTGAACTTGCTGCCGTGAAGTAGGAGACACAGTACGATGTGGCGTCCGATATGGCATTCAGTGGGTATGATTGTATCAGACGCTGAATTGTACGTGTGTCTCCTACTTTTATAGCGGTAGCATCATATGGACACTCCAGGTGCATTTTTGAAGTCGGCGCCAATGATCGTGGCTTTATCCCTCGTTGGAGGGAAGAAAGCGGGCAGGAAACGCGCCGTATTTCGTCGTGTCCATGGTGCCGTTGGGAGGGGAGGGAGTCGGCACAGCAACTGCACATTGCATGGCCGGGCGTGCCCTATCTTGAAAACGATCTGCGTCGGAGGCTGAGTCTAGGTGCGACGGCAGCTTATACTTTTGAGCGTACTCCGTTATCGCCGCTCAGTTTGCGTTGAAGTGATACATGGCATGAACGTCACTTCGCTCGCTGTTGCTGCAGCGCTTCCTCACGCCAGCATTTCGACTGCGAGTGTCCGCGGTCATCGAGTGTGATTGGTTCATGTTTGCCTGTGCGTGCTGACACCATGCTGGTTAAATTACTTTGGAAGTTTATACGGGCGATAGAACTACTATCCTTGGGCTCTATTCTGGACACGCATGGCGGCTGCACGGCCGCCATTATCCGCCATCTTGGTTGTCTCATTGGCTGTCCGGAGGTCACGTGTTTTGAAATTTGTGCCGGGAAACGGAAGTTTTGCTAAATGCAATTTTGCGTTTTCGTCAGAATGATGAAACGTGACGTGGAGCTGCAAACTTTATCGACTAATACTTTTTTGTGGTCCTTGGCACCTCTATTGCGACTTTAGCGCTTAAAAAGAAAGTGGACGGTAGCGTGCAGAAGCTCGTGCAATGCATCTGCAATTTCGCGAATATGTGGTGGCGTCCCAAGATAGCCGGCATGTCAGCTTGCTGATTGGCTGAAGGAATATCCTATGAAGAGGGTCACAGGAAGGGCTGTTTCGTAAACGTGAATTTGACGTTGCGTGACGTTGCGCTCGGCCGCCATTGCAGAGATTTTCCGCCATAATTTGTGGTGCGACGAGCCACGCGAATTATGGTAATGAGCGGCCATATGCAATGACAGTGGAGAGGCATGCGTATCGCCGCATTTTCCCTGTCATTTGGGGCGATGAAAATCTTTTGTTCACAACGCGTGCTCATAGCATTTGCATCGCTCTCGGGTGGTGTTGGCATTTGTGTTTTGCACCATCATTTTTATTAAAAACACGTTTATTTGAAATAATATTGGTTGAAACTAGCAAACTTTCTGCGATATTTCGCACTTTTCACTATTGCGTTTGTATTGTAATCAATATTAATGACTTTTCGCATCATCAAAGGCAATGACAACGGTGACTTTTTAATTTACAAAAAGAAATGTACGCAAGACGGCGCCTTGAAGTTTCCTCTCGCGGTGCGAGTAAGCAGCGAAGTGCACAAGAGATGGCAGTGCCGGCGTTTGCGTCGCTCAAGCGGATACCTGTGGCGCGCGCAACGCTATCGATGATATTCGGCCGCTTCTCAGCCAGACGAGTCGGGCTGAGTCACTTGCGGATCACGAGATAGCGATAACGCGGCCTAGAGCGTGCGCTCATCATCACTGGTAGGTCGCGTGTGTTGTCTCAAGGTAGAAAGCAAGCGCGTGGGCGCCAATATACGATGACTCATTCAGTTTCCCGAGGACACGCATCTTATCTAATGAAGCAGACGACAGCCTGCGCGCATGCAGACGACGGAAGCGAGAAACGATTTTGATGGAATAATCGTACGCTTTGAGCTAGCGGCTTTATTTTTACTGGGGAGGAAAACTGTTTTCCTTTATCGAGAATGCTAGGTTCAATGCCTACATTACAGTTTCTTAGGCGAAACGTCAAATTTGCGTATCGTTACGAAAGCAAAACGGGGCCATCAGCGCCATTTTGTAAGCGTCGCGCCTACGTCACGCCTCGAAGAAAATGGCGGAATGTCCAGAATAGCGGCTCTTACTTTGTATAGCTCTCTGCTCATTTGCTATCGCAATCGATGGTTCGCCTTGCGGACGAAATTGCGGCTTTCTTTAGAGGTGGCCGCGGAAAAAGAAATCTTCAAAATTTTACCCTGCATAATACACGCACCCCCCCAACTTGCGCATATTTTCAAAGGAAAAAAAGTGCATTCATTATGCGAGTAAATACGGTATTGTAATGGGGGTGCCCAATTTTCCATGCCGTAATGTCAAGGGTTGGGAAAGTTGGTCAAATTGCGAACAGCTCGAACCATTGCATTGAACATTTATGGCAAAAACAGATGCTGGCCATAGAGAGAACACGGCCCCCGTGAAGGGGAAATAGCATTGTTTAATGTTTTTTCACCTTGGTTGCCATCCGTTTTGTTTTTTGAGATTCTTTTTTCCACCCAGTTTAAACCCACAATAAATGTAATGCAGATCAGAATAGTGTTGTTGAAGGGGTTATATGTTCTGCCTTCCCCATGAAGCCTTGTTCACTGACATAGTCGTTGGCCATATGCCTGTTGTAGCTAAATGAAATCAATAATAGTCAGTGAACAAGGCTTCTGCGTAGAAGCCGAAACATCCTTTCTACAAGCAAGTCGAAGCAAGTGTCAAACCTTCCGATGTCTTACGTAGTTGCCTTCTGTGCCATGATGTTATGAGAGGGAGAAAGCTAAACAAAACCTGGCTGTAGAAAAACTAGTATAAATGAGGTATTTAGTGCACTCTGGGGTTTGCTAGTATATTTCTGGGGTTTTAGAGTCCGGAACCTTCACGTAAAGGGACAGACAACTGCTCGGAACATGAATTGAGAAAACCGCTTGTGCAAAAATGACCTATCCTACTGGTTAAAATAGGCCATGTTTTTTTCATTAAATGTGGATTTATATTTTTAATTCCCCAAAAGTTGCGAAAAATGACCCTTGGCGCGCCACATGGCAAAAACATGAAGATGCATAAGTGGCCTGAAGAGGAGGACAAACTGGAACAACTTGGTATTGATTCATGGTAAATAAGGAACAGCGCACTGAAAACGTAGACGAAGGGAGACTTGACACACCACAAGTGCTGACGTTCAACTGGAAAACTTACTGAATGAACGAGTTTATGAACACTTGAGCTCTGCATGCACTTGCAAGGCAGTGAACAATTCATGACATGCACGCTTGGTTAGATCAGGTGATACTAAACAAGAATAAATTTTAAAAAAACATCACACTGCTCGGCTGTCAACGATTTGCGGGGTCTAAAAAGGAAATTTCTCTTTCTTGGAAGACTATTGTAGGCTGAATAATGCAACCTGGTCCTGCTTTCTGTATTCTATAGGCCTCGCAAATTTCATGAGTCAATTGGTCTGTGTGGCGAAAAAGATTCTCGGTCTGCGAGAATTCTGCAGTGCACCCGAATTGCCAAATGCGAGGCGCAAACAGTGCATTGCTCCCTGAGGCGCACGTTTACACACCACCCTGATTGTCCCACGTACACTCGGCCACAGGTGAGGGGGTTGCTGTACACGATTGCAGTGGCGCAAGGCACACGCATATTAGTATGCCTTACAGGGCAGACTTTTTTTACATTTGCACCTTTCTCCACACATTTTGTAACTGCTGTGCAGATGCTACCCACTTTCTGGCTGAAAAAAAAATATGCCATGCCACGATCCCCTCCGCCCCCCACCCCTTTTTTTGTTTCAACCTGTGCGAACGCTAGTGTCTATAGCATGCTTCAATTCTTGCACGAACTTTCCACAAGACAGCATGCTATTGGCGTCTTAAGGAAAGCTTGTGCGAAGAGTAAAGTTTGGAGAGTAAAGATGCGGCACCATGAAGCAAACCATGAGCCATACATCCACTAGCGTTCGCACAGGTTGAAGGGGGAGGGGATCGTGACATGGCATAGATTTGTTCTTTTCAACCAGAAAGAAAGTAGGTAGCATCTGCCCTGTAAGGCACACTAACATGTGTGTTTGCCTTGTGCCACTGCAATCGTGTACAGCACCCCCCTCACCTGTGGCCGAGTGTACGTGGGACAATCGAGGCAGTGTGTAAACGTGGGCCTCAGGGAGCACCGAAATGCACTGTTTGCGCCTTGCATTTCGCAATGCATTGCCATAACTGCGGGTGCACTGCAGAATTCTGTCGGACCGAGATTCTTTTTCGCCTCACAGATCAATTGACGCATGAAATTTGCGAGGCCTATAGAATACAGAAAGCAGGACCAGGTTACATTAGTCAGCCTGCAATAGTCTTCCTATAAGAAATTTCCTTTTTAGACCACGCAAATCGTTGACAACGGAGCAGCGCGATGGTTTTTATTTTTGTTAATTCATTATTGTTTAGTATCACCTGATCTAACGACGAGTGCATGTCATAAATTGTTCACTGCCTTCCAGGTGCATGTGCAGTTCAACTGTTCATGAACTCGTTCATTCAATTAACTTACCAGTTGAAAGTCCGCACTTGGGGTGTGTCTACATCATAGGCGTATCTACCGGGAGGGCAGGGGGGGCACTTGCCCCCCCACTGTCAAAAGTGGGGGGGGGGGGGCAAAGCATGCCATTTGCCCCCCCCCCCTTTCGAAAGCGGGCACTTTCGGCTACACACTGGAATATCCAACAAAACTACAGCTGAAGCAAAATTTTATTTTTTAATAGAGGCACCACATTAATAATGCTTGTCTTTACTACGTATCCCGGATTTGGGCTGCGAGTATTGTGCCTCCTCGTGACGCGCTGTAGCGGGCGACGCGCGAAATTCGCCATACACGCTTGTATTGCGCAGAAGTCCTGGTGCTGGCCAGTTCCCGCAGTTACAAATTACCGCCTAACCATACTTGAAAAAACAAAAGAATCAGCTTGATATATTAAACCTTCGGGCGAGAGGAGAGGTCCGGATAAAGTATTTTAATCGGCCGCGCCTAACGATGGGTGCAGCGCCTTAATGCATGAAATGGTTGGATTGTCAAATGCTGGAACTATTGAATCTCCGTCCCACGTAGCGTTGCAGTATAAATATATATCTTATCACCATCAAAAATTTAATCAAACCACTTACAGGTGTAACTGCCGAATTTCTTTGTGTATTCACGACTTATCGTTTATTTATTTATTTATTTATTTATTTATTTATTTATTTATTTATTTATTCATGATACCTCAAAGGTCCCGGAACGGGACATTACATGAGGCGTGGGAACGTATAAAAATGACGGGACGGGTTAGGTGGCGTGACTTGAAAGATGGTCTTCAATATATCAGGTTTGAAACGGGAAATGTCGGTGATGAGGGCGATGTCAGAAGGAACGGTATTCCATTCTCGGACTGTGTGCAGAAAAAAAGAACGCTGATATGTGGTGGAATGGGCGCGTGGTAGATACACAGCATTGGGATGCGTATGGTGGGAGAAACGATGCGCTGGAATGATGATTTGGTTACCTGTGGTCAGCGAATGAAAGAACCTAAAAAAAAAGACAGACCACTTTTGCGGCGGGAGGTGAGCGAGGGAAGACACAACCGGGATTTTAAGGTTGAGACAGTCAGAGAGAATGAGCCTGGCAGCACGGTTCTGAACCGATTCAAGGGAATTAATCATATTGACCTGACGGTTGTCATAGATAGCACTGGCATATTCTAGTTTAGAACAGATTAGGGTTTTATATGCAAGTTCATTTATTCATAATACCTCAAAGATCCCAGAATGGGGCATTACATGAGGGTCTGCGAGGTGGTATGTTAGTGAAAGTGACCTCGGTCGAACGTGCAGAGCCATTTCAGCGCCAATAGAGCACTTAACTGAATTTATTCTAAGGCCCTGTATCACTTTTATCGATTTCATTTTCATACCGTTTCTGAATAAGGGCTACCCTACTACTTTTTTCCCGGCAGGAGCAAGAACAGCAGATATTTTATATTTTGAAGAAATGAAGACCACCTTATTGTGACGTGTTCCGAAAATTTGAACTGCGGTGGTTGCTTACGTATGCTCGAAAAACTGTTACTGAATACTCGCTTTCCCCGTTTTTATGCTTTATAAACAGCATTTAGTTGTTGATCCCGGTATCCTCAGTAAACTATGCGGGACACGGTGTTGATATTTATTAGAAGTACGAAACAATGTCTTGAGTGACGAGCGATAAATGTTTTTTCTGTGTAGGTTCATTGCAGGCCTTTGTGGAAAGTTACATATTAAGTTCTCCAGGGTGCCATACCGCCGCTTTCTGCGACTCCTAAAACAATTGCATGAGATATGGACTTCAAATTCCATGGAAATAGGATGAGTTTTAAGCGCAGTGCGTTGCGAAAATGTCACTTTCCTGGTTTAAATGCAAGTGTTGTAGATAATTAATAAACCCTTGTTGCATTTGTTCCCGTGCACCATACGGGATGCGTATAGGTTGCTTCTCCAGTGTCCTCGGTGAGCTAAACAAGGCATCTTGTTTATATCTGGGGATAATGGAAATTTTCTGACGAAAATGTGCAGTGATGAATTACAGTTTTTTTTTTAGTGTCCAGCAAGGAGTGCTTCAAAGCATTACACGGGGACAAGGTTTAAAACGGAACACTAATATACGAGTAACTTTTCAAAGTATACGATGTACTACTTACAGGAAACTGAAACATTTAGTGCAACTGTTCGAAAAAAAAACAGCTTCACTAAAAATCTGGTTGTAATTCACGAAGTTCGCACACCTCTGCCGTCTTTTTCTTTTTAGTATTGAGAGTAATTTATGTTGATTGTACTTCGTTCTGTATAACCTCGACAGTACTATTACCTTAACTAGCGATACATTTATGCTGTAGACTTAAACACCAAGTAGAATTCTTTAATTAGTAAAATTGACTGCAACAAATGTGCATTTTTTGGGAGCTGCACTGCTGCTACTGGGTTGGATCCTCTGGGCATTCAATGCCATTTTTCCCTGTATCACATATAGATTTTACAGCGACAAGAAATAAATGCAAATTCAAATAATTTTTCGGGCCTCAATGGTTCACCATGTGTTATTGAGAAATAGGTCTATTGTAACAAATAAAAATACCTGACATGCATTTCCAGGCTTTTTCACTTATTATAATAGTAATTCAGTATATATATATATATATATATATATATATATATATGTATATGAAGAGAGAGAGAGAGAGTCAGATTTGCGGTTTGCTTCCCCACTCGAAAAATAGTTGGTACGCCTCTGGTCTACGTCTCCCTACGCTTTCAGGACACTGTTCCTTATTTACCATGAATAAGAGGCCTATCACATGGCTTTCTATTATTGTATGGGTTTCATCGTATTCTTATTAGTATTGAAATGCACTCCACATTTTGCTGTGATTTTTTTTACCTTACAATATGCTGATAAGCCTTCGTTTGTAGTGAAAGTGGCACTGCCTTTGTTTGTGATGAGTTGGCTTGTAAGTCTATCGACAGAATAATGATAACGGGGGCCAGGCAGCCATGATGTAGGTGTGTATTTGGGGGAAAAACGCTGTACAAATGTAAGAAGGTCTGTACGACAATGCAAACTTATTGTAGCAGCTTTATATCTTCAAAAGTGGTTGAAAAGGCCAAAATGTAGGCAGTTAACTGCAGTTGCACTCACTACTGTGAAGCAGAATGATAGGATGCTTTCACAATTTGCGAAGCTGCAGGTGCAAACATTGCTGAGGGTTAACTTTTGGTTACCACAAAACTACGTCTTTAAAAACTGGTTGTCAGTCGCTTTAACGCAAAATGTGAAGGTCTGAAAATATCATGTCGGTATGCCTTTAAGCTCTTTTGTGCCACACGTATGTAGATCTGGCTTTCCCGCACTCTAATGTCACATCCCCTAATTATGCATTGGGAATTTGCATGGGAGTAGAGTTGGTGCGCTTACAAATGATAGTGAAAGCTTGGAGAGGTAGTTACTATGAAACATAGTTACTGTGCTAAGGGTTATGAAACACGAACATGAAATGCACAAAACAGACAAGACCTGATGCACTTCGTGTTTGTGTTTCTTCCAGGAATGCTGAGATGTTGTAGAGCACATTTACAATTAAAGGGCATTGCGTCACAAACCTTCCAGCAAAAATGTTTTGCTTTGCACTCAGCTAAAAATTCACTTCACTTGGCAATAAATTATATTCTGGTAGTATTGGTAGATTTTTCAACTTGAAAACATTGCCGCATACAATGCTCATTTCCACATCTCTGGCAATTTTTGTCTTTTGCAGCGCAAGCACCTCCTGCAAATAGGAGGGAAGTCACTGCGCGAGGTGGCATTGTATGCCATGAAGGCTGTAATGGCGCACCCCATCCAAGTGCTTTACAGCCTTCATAGCAGGAAGGGGAAGAGGGCATTCATCAATTTGAAGTTATGCCAGATAGTCAGAGGTAAATCTTCCTCAGTCATCGTTTTGCATTGTTGAAGTATTGTGTATACAGCCGAACTCCTCTACAGCGAAATGGCTTGCATAACAAGAGGTTGTCCTTGCCAAAATCGTCTTTCATATAAATTGTCAACTTCTACAACGAAGAAATTTGGGCGTCCCTGTTGGCTTATTTCATTTTTTACTATGAAAGCCACATACTCAGTCACCACTGCCCTTGCAGAAATTGCGAAAGTGTGCTCTGCACTAGCACCAATGGCAGCTTAGATGAATTGCTTGACGAGCATGCCGATGAATTGCATCACACCAGGCAGCTTACACGTTTAGCATCAGCGGGTGAGACAGTTGAATATGTCTCGGTTAGTAAAGACATGGTGTGATCATCACTGATGACGTTAACGCTATGTTAGGGTGGAAAAACAAGAATGTCAACGAAGGCAACAGGCATGAAGATCCTGTAAATGGATCAAGAATTTTCATGGCGGGGAAGGCGATAGCATTTAATTATCCGCAGCATTACTTTGCGTATCCTGCATTTCGCCGCTGAGCATGCTGTGAACCTCGATTCAATAAGGTTGGCTGCGGTTGCAAATTCTGTCAGATAAACTGTGTGCTAAAGACTTAGCAACTTATTCCATTAAGTCTCTTGAAGGTTTTCTTTTGTTGAATGTGTTTGCCTGCCCTATTGTGGGTGATCTTTACGGTGCATGCTGTATGTACTAATTGAGGTCTTTGCATGTTTGTGTGCAGATGTCATCTGTGCGAAAGGGGGGGGGGGCGACCTGACACAAGCACAGCACTTCATTAAGTGGTTGCCAGGGTCTGTGGACAGCGGTGGTGGCAGGCAGAGGCGTTTCACAGAAACGTTTGCAGCAGAGCAGCCCGATGATTCCTCCCTTCGGGGCAGGAATCATTGCCTGCCCACTGCTGCCCTCTCCCTGCCCCACCCTTGCCCTCAGGTCCCTGGCAAGTCCACCGTCGGCCCCTCCTGTCTGGCTGCTGCTGCCCCAGCCCCTGCCGCCCCTGCCCCTCCTCCTGCTGCTGCCCCTGGAGCTGAGCACCCCTACTGATGCCTGCATCAGTTCAAGAATTGTATTGTAAATAGTACTGTAAATAGTATACTAAATAAATTATATTTTCATTTACGCTTTGCGTGTGTCTGCAGGAAGTTTCCTTCCCGCACTTATTTACGTCACATTTTCTTCACTACTAATTCTATAGGCAGTAAGCTAGCATACAAGCAACAGAATGGCTGAGTACAGGCTATGCTTGAAACACACTGGATGCAAAATGTCTGAGCACCGGATATTCTTGAAACTCATTGGATACAATATGGCTAAGCACTGGGTATTCTTAATACACGTTGGATACAGAATGGCTGAGCACTGGGTATTCTTGAAACACGTTGGATACAGAATGGCTGAGCACTGGATTTTCTTGGAACACGTTGGATACAGAATGGCTGAGCACTGGATGTTCTTGAAACATGTTGGATACAGAATGGCTGAGCACTGGATGTTCTTGAAAGATTGGATATAGGATGGCTGTGTACTGGCTCTATGCTTGAACTACATTGGATTCTACAATGGCAAACTGTACGGCCAATCTTGGCTCGAACAGTGGGTGGACCTTAGATCGGGTTGCACTTTGCCATGATGCCAGGATTGGGCCATAGTTCGTACCAATTTCTGCGAGCATTGGACCATGCTTGGCCCAGTACTGTCGTGCTGCCTGGGCTTTAGTGTGTAATGCCACTTGACTGGCATCACAAATCCCAAACCAATCTGTACCTGCAACAGATAGAAAGTATATTTTTCTTTGACCAGTAATCGTAATCCTAAAACACACTAGCTTAAAACAATATTGTATAGGTTAGTCCTTTGATTGCTGATAAAACCCCATAATTTCCCATTTCTGCACCGCGAACACGCATTTTAAAAATCGGGTTAAACCCACTTTTACCACGAAATTAGCCTTTATTTAAAGGATACTAAACTAATAAAATTTCCCCACCTTGTGGGCAGCAAGCAGTCATATTTTATACAATTTAACCTTGCAATAAAGAAATTGATGGAGAAATAAAAAAAATGGTTCAAATAGGCGCAGTACCACGCAGAGAACAGTGAAAAAACGAGTCCCATCGTGGCCTCCGAGATTGTAAGCAGTGTCACACTGAGAACAGAGCACACGTGACCTGTGTGAGCCATGTGCACCGGTCTTCAAAGGCCACCACCATTATACACTGCACGGCATCGTTCTAGAACACACTGGAGAAATGCCTTGAAAGCATGATTACTCTTGCACGGTTGAAAAAGCGCGAATTTCCTTGTGACTTCTGAAATCCACGTGCAGCACTCACTAATCTTCGTAGTTATATCTTCGTCACGACTAAACTGGTGCAGAGGATGCACCAAGTCCCCATCGCAATTGCAAACTTCAGAACTTGGTGTGCACCCTCCTTTTACTGCGATCGGATTTGACATGTTTGTTTTAACAGTATAGTGCTATTTAATATGTTCATCATATGTGGACGCAGTTTGAACAGGCATGGTCAGAAAATCATAAATGCAATAAAATGCGGTCATTTTAAACCAATAATTCATTATGTCTGCAATTGTTATAAGCGAGAACTGTAGTGCACATGAACGTCAGGTGCGAGAATTTCTTGACATAGCGCTCTAGCAATAGCACGAGTAAAGGCATTTGATAAACCGCTGATAAGCCATCACTGTTTCTCACTTCTTCGCTACTCGTTACTCGTGCCCTCATACTACACTACAAAGTGCAGCTAAAGCTACGAATTGCATTGCACGGCAGAAGTAAGGTTCCTCCATTGTCTGCCCCTAATCACTCTCCCCATGAAGATAGCTGAATGAAACCTTCAGAAACGCTTCAGTGTTGCACAATGGGCGACCCCCCTCTGGCATTCTCAGAACACAAAATTGGCTCTCGTCATGTCGGTTCCGTCGTTCCTCGATGATTGACTGGTCGACAGCTTTTGCTCCTAACGCCGAGGTCACCTGGAGCACCCTGTTGACATCGTGATGCACAGAGGCAGTGCCAGAAAGGCCAGGAGAGCAGCACGAGTTTTTTTTTTAATTTGTGGCATTCCCACAGCACATAGCACTGCCGCATCCACCAGACTATGGTCATGGCATTCCATGAATTCTCTACATCATGCGCACATTTCTTTGAAATATCAACCATGTCAGATCTTATGTTTAGGGGCCCTTTAAGAAATTTTCTTCATTTATATCAAGGCTGTCATATTCACCAAGGCTTTCTAAATAAACCTTCAGTTTAGACAGCAACAATTTTGTGTTGTTTCCTTAGTCTTTCATTTTCTGTGCTGTCCACAATGCAGCATTTCCAATCAATGTCTTTGTGTATCACTGTTCAAACACCATATTGTTTTTTTGATAAGATGACCTGCAATACATCTTCAATGTATAGAAGCCTAAAGTGTAAAAATAAAACAAAGCAATCTGTTATGCTCGTTTGTTTCTAATAAACATATTCTTGCAGCAAATGGAATTTGTAGGAGACTGTTTGTGGGTGCCAAAACAAGAGATACTGGCAGTAAGATTTATAAATAAATTGAAATTGCACGGAAAGGAAAAGGCTAGTTACAGTCACACTGTGTAGTCATCTAATCCAAGCTGGAGGCGAGTGCTGAAACTTCGTACCATGCCTCAGTGCCTTGCTTTTTTTTGGCGTCGACAACAGGCATAATTTATCGCAGGCTTACAGGACAACTACAGATATCCATTTTATAACTGACATGCCACTAATGTGCGAGATGCTTTCTTTGTGTAGCAATTCTTCATTTCCATTTTCAAATAAAACGAAATCGCTGCAAGTAAGCCAAAAGTACTGATAGGACACATGTCACAAATTTCAATAAGACAGGTTTGCTTAGAAATCGCATGGCTCTAAATGTTGCAGATTATAACGCAGCAAATAGATCACCACCGCCACCACAGTGGAAAGACAGTGGTTTAAATAGCTTCTTTTCAGACCACATATTTTGCCATGCTGCGTCAGAACCAAATTATTTTCCTCAGAAACAGTTTTTCAAGAGCATTAGGATGAATTCTGCAGCATGGAAAACTATGGTCGATCATGTCAAGTCTGCATTACACTTTTTAAGGAAAATAAGGCGCTGAAAATCTCACTTGTCTTTAAGACAATAAACATTAGGCACTGGCATCAATCTTTGTTTGGCATTTCTTTTTGCTGTGTCAACGCTACTCATCCAGATAACTTTCTGATAAAAAGTAGTGAATGTCTTAACTCAGGTAACTGTTCACTTACTCTTCACAGCAGCCACTTTCTCTGGTGTTGCCGCAAGCTTTCCGGTTGAATCCAAACTGTAAGGCAGGCCTGCCCAGTCAGGCCTCTTTCACCAGTTTCTGCTGGTGTCCACAGGTCCACCTATTGCACACTTGGAATCTGATGTACACTTTAAATATACTGCCACTGTTATAAGGCATCACAATGCCTACACCAATCTCGACCTGCAATAGATATGAAGTGTTATTTCTTTGACCGATACTCGTAACACTAAAGCACGTTTGCATAAAAATATTTTGTAGGTTAGGTCCTTCGATTTCTGATAAAACCCCATGCCCTTTTTTGTGCTGATGACAAGTTTCACAGTTCAAACTAACACATTCTCAAGATGTAACTGTAACTGCAGAATTATTCACCCAACATACACATTCTCTTCTATAGCTCAATAGCTTCGGACATGGAAGCACTTGAAATGCTAGTATAGTGTATACAGGCGAGGTCAATATAAGGCATATGAACACACCCAGACATATTGCTAATATTCAAGAACAACTTTTATTTCCAGGTACCGCATCTTGTACTTCGGCTTGTGCGTCAGAGAATACATGTATAAGTGTAATCATTAGTACAACAGCAAACAATTGCAAAAAAAATGCTGACACTTACACGGTAATCTTAGCTCATATGCAGAAATTCTGTTTTTTTTTACAACACAAAATATTTGCTATAACATACGTGACCAGCCCTGACAATCCACTCACTTATATTCTGTTTAGTCAACTCACACCCATTTCTACCTAGAATACGGTACTTTCAAAACAGGAACGGCAGACACATTTTAAGAATTCAAGGAACAAACCATTTGGTGCCGTTATCTTCACTTTGTTACTGTGCTCACGCAGCCTCATTCGCACATCTGCCTGTTAAGCCTATGTAGCTTCTTCCACAGATAATCCAATGTGATATATAATGCTTGCTCTGCATTTGACAACACTTTAGCGTTTTTTTTACATTTTACATTGTGGCATTCCTGGTAAACGCTACCTAGTTTGGTGCAGAATAGACAAAGCTGATGTCTGCTTGCTGTGCTTTTTAAGTTGTGTGAAAGGCTCTGATATACGGTCCTGCAGCAACCTTTATCTTGTTAATGCTGGCACCCCCTGCCATTCAGCACACATCTGCCTCTGCAGTGACTGTTTGAGCAGGCCTTCTGGAACGAGCACCAGGAACTGACTTGGGTAGCCAACCTCGTGAAGGTTTGTCGCCTGCAACCTAAAGGTTGCGTTCATTAGTTGATAGCATGACTTTCTTTTGCACCAAAAATGTAGTCAATTGCAGTGCATGTGATATATTCTATTCCATTAAGCTGTAGAAGAAGCTATATAGACCAAAGGTGCTAGATTATGTGAGCACAGTAAAAAAAGTACAAAAAAAAAACCCGACACCAGATAGCGCTTTTTGTCCCTTCATTGCTTCATTGTAGCTGCCATCCCCATTCTGAATGTGCTCTTATTCGATGCTGAAATGGTTCGAGTTGACTCACAAGATTACAGTTAAGTGGAGTTTTAGGATTGGTGATCTGTGCATTGGTAAACACTTTAGTACATTGGCAAATAAAAAAATTGAATTCCTTCATATGTGGACAGGTGGCACTACAGTTACAAGTTTTTATCGATACATACCATCGCTTCGTTTTGATCAGCTTATTGAAACCACACTGACACACTTGTCTATGACTTGTTATCCAGTGCACCTATAAACTTCTTTTTTTGTTTTTGCATTTTTCGGGAACCTGGCGCTACTAAACAGTGGAGTGCATGTGCATTTATTACAAGAGCTGCTAAATGGCTAGCGAAACTAGGGAATGTTAATGACAGAGTGAGACAGCCCAAAAACAATGTAAAAATGGGTATCGTAGCCATTTAGCTGCCCTTTAATAAATGCGCTTGTCGTCCACTGTTTAATAGCACCAGGTTCCTGAAAAATCCCAAAGCGAAACAAGTTAATTTTAACAATGTATTGTATAGCAATACAGACAAAGATGTGTGCCAGGATGGCATAACTTTGTCTATAAAAAAGATGTTATTTCAGTTTAAACACTTGTATCTGTAGTGCCTTCTGTGAGCATGCCAGACAATACGGCTGGTTTTCTTCATTGCTTTTGACATTATCATAAGCGGTTAGTGTTTGTTCTAAAAAAAGTTGTGATGCGAAAACCACAATTTAGTTCTCTTTGCACGTGTCAAAGATTACATTAACAAAAACAAGTTATATTTGGACTGGCTGGTATAAATTCATGGTACGATGGCACCAAGCTGAACACAAGAGGAATATCTTCTTCGTGTGTTCCACTTCTCATGCAAAAGAACAATGAAAGATTGCAGGCGTAGGCGCACAGGCATTTTATGCCTCAGAAAGGATCAACTTTCTGTGTGCCTGCCAGTGAAACCTTCATTTATACTACACCTATCAATAGTCTAGCATTTAATTGAGACGCCACCGAATAGTTAAGAGACTTACAATGCCACGGGATAATGTACAGCCTGGCCATATGTAACATTCAAAGCAACAACAGCGAAAAACAGTGTGAGCCACACCAACTTCTAACTTTGCAATAAGTAGCAATTTCATTGACTCTTGGAAAAGCATACATAATATATACTGTACAGGACAATGAGGCACACATAACAGATGGAAGTTACTGACAAAAGCGTATGCACACTTTATTTCTTGAGTTTACTGAGTGATAGCATAAACTGAAATGCGAACCGGAATTAATATTTCTTACACATAATTACATGGATGCGCAACATGTAATCACACTGTAGCTGGTTTCTAAGCATGGAGTAGTCTCAAGTGCATGTTTTGGAGTCTAAATTAGACCGCTGTTACAAGTGCAGCTAAACCTGGAATTGAACCACTTTCAAATAGTTTCAGAATTGGTTGCATTTGAATTCTTATGGTAGATATATTCGTACATTCAGTAAGTTTTTCATTCCAAATCAGTACTTGTGCCTGTTCCTTTGTTTCAAGAAATTTTTTTAACTGCGCGAAGACACGTGGACAGAAACATTAAAGCTCACACACGTTTCTGTTCACGTTGTGTCTTCTTTGCACAGTTTAAAAATTTTTGCTGAATCTATGAACCGACTAGCCGAACAACATGCCTTACTTCCCTTGTTTATGCATCACAGTTGCAATTCATTCAGCCCGACCACACGAGATGTCACACTGAAATTCCAGAAATCTATTCTACGACTACGATAATGACAAAATGATTTAACAACAAAGCCTAGACTTACCTACTTATATGTCTCTTCACTCAGCCATAGGTCAGTGCTGCTCACAGATATTAATCACCAGCGTCATCTGCAGAGAAAGAGGCTGAAATAAAGCAGGTTTTCTGAAAGTACAGAAATACAGGACAGGCTCTGAAACTATGTTCAGTGACACAAGATGCTAGTCAATTTAGAGGTTATTACATACAAAAGGATACAGTTTCACACAGACAACTGTTACACTGAATAAGAGATGACACTGTGACAAACACAAGGACAATTTTAGCACTTGTGCATTATCTACCAATGAGCTGATAACTTTATTATGAGCAAATAAACACTGAAAGAACCCCAACTGATCCCACTAATATGGTGCACCTACTGACACATTAAAGTAGCTACTCCACAGTCTGAGATTTCAGGAAGGAAATGTGTTTCTGAAGTTATTGAGGTGTTACCTGAAGTGTAATAAGTGTACAATAAATTTGTTTCCATGTGATGTTCTATTCACAGTGACAGTTCAAAGAATCTGCTAAGCCACCTTTGGTATTATGCATGTTGAATTTCTTGAAGTTTTCAGAAATTTGCAGTTTTTTTCAGTATATATGCTTTCCACAGGTCTGTTTACGTCTGATAAAGTAGTACCAGCTACAGCATGTAACGGTAAGTTGCATGCAGCGGGTGTCCCCGCGTTCTTTATCTTATATGATTTGAATAACCAGTAAACTCACTTGATCGGTTGTTCTTTAGCTTAATTATTGCGAAACACGGATTTTACTGAGCGTCCCCTGAAATAAGAGCTTGATATATGGTGGCCGCATTTTCTTGTGATAAGTTTGGGCCCCATTTCGCCCCATGTCTAACTGTGAGCGATCATGATCGATTGAAGGGTCGTATTTGACGCCAAGTGTCCCAGATGCGGTGCTAGACCACCGCGGACTTTCCTTATCAAATTCGTGCCTTATTATATGCCACAGGGAATATTTTGGCAAAATATTTTTGCAAAAAATATTTTTTTCGGTTCCGTGATGCCCTCTCAAATTTTGCTTGCTTATGTAAAAATGTGCGTCATAGAAAAAAAAATGTTTTCAGAATTACCTTTTTGCCTAGTCCTGCGAAAATATACTCGCGAATCTATAGAAGTTCTGCTTTGACATGTTATTATGAGAATTAAAAAAAAAAGATTGTGTGTTCCACGTCGAAAGCTCGCTTCAATTTCGTGTTTGAAGCGATGACCGCTGAAATTAAATGTGTACGAGCTCATTATTGGTAATTTGTTAATTAGCAACTAATTACCACGTATCCTCTGTGTGTGGTCGGCGCCGCTGCCAGCATGTCTCCGAAGGAACCAGCTTTTCTTTCAAAATACCAATTTTGACATATTACTTAAAGTCCTCGTAGAAACACCCAGTATCATCATCATTAGCAGCAGCCTATATTTATGTCCACTGCAGGACGAAGGCCTCTCCCTGCGATCTCCAATTAGCCCTGTCTTGCGCTAGCGTATTCTAACTTGCACCTGCAAATTTCCTAACTTCATCACCCCACCTGGTTTTCTGTCGACCTCGACTGCGCTTCCCTTCTCTTGGTATCCATTCTGTAACCCTAATGGTCCACCGGTTATCCATCCTACGCATTACATGGCCTGCCCAGCTCCATTTCTTCCACTTAATGTCGACTAGAATATCGGTTATTCCCGTTTGTTCTCTGATCCACACCGCTCTCTTCCTGTCTCTTAACGTTACTCCTAAGATTTTTCGTTCCATCGCTCGTTGAGCGGTCCTTAACTTGTTCTCGAGCTTCTTCGTTAACCTCCAAGTTTCTGCCCCATATGTTAGCACAGGTAGAATGCAATGATTGTACACTTTTCTTTTCAACGACAGTGGTAAGCTTCCTGTCAGGATTTGGTAATGTCTGCCGAATGCACTCCAACCCAATTTTATTCTTCTGTAAATTTCTTTCTCATGATCAGGGTCCCCTGTGAGTAATTGACCTAGATAAACGTACTCCTTTACAGACTCTAGAGGCTCACTGGCGATCCTGAATTCTTGTTTTCTCGCCAGGCTGTTGAAAATTTTCTTTGTCTTCTGCATATTAATCTTCAACCCAATTCTTACACTTTCTCGATTAAGGTCCTCAATCATTTGCTGTAATTCGTCTCCATTGTTGCTGAATAGGACAATGTCATCTGCAAGCCGAAGGTTGCTGAGATATTCGCCATTGATCCTCACTTCCAAGCCTTCCCAGTCTAAGAGCTTGAATACTTCTTCTAAGCATGCAATGAATAAATAGCATTGGAGAGATTTTGTCTCCTTGCCTGACCCCTTTCTGGATAGGTACCTTTCTACTTTTCTTGTGGAGAACCAAGGGAGCTGTGGAATCCTTGTAGATATTTGCCAATATATTCACGTATGCCTCCTGTACTCCTTGATTACGCAATGCCTCTATGACTGCTGGTATCTCTACTGAATCAAATGCCTTTTCATAATCTATGAAAGCCATATAGAGAGGTTGATTGTACTCCGCAGATTTCTCGATTACCTGATTGATGACATGGATATGATCCATCGTAGAATATCCCTTCCTGAAGCCAGCCTGCTCTCTTGGTTGGCTGAAGTCAAGTGTTACCCTGATTCAATTAGAAATTATCTTGGTGAATATTTTATACAATACTGAAAGCAAGCTAATGGGTCGTAAGTTCGAATCCTACTCCAGTCCACTACATTTTCAGGCATGGAGTGGTGCCTGACACCGGCAAGAAACACCCGATATACAGGGTGTTAATTTTTAAGTTGTATGGAATTTTTAGAAATTGCCGTGGCAGGTAGCATAATTCTTATTATTTAGCTGGGTTATTCGATGCGGCAGACATTAGTAGCACGGAAAATCGAAACACATATATTGAACTAATTAACTTCTTAGTTAATTGCTTAACGACACATATTGTTATTTACGAATTGTAGCCGGTGAGCTTGTCAGGCGTATCCACTTGGAATGAATTTCCAGAATGCCACAAGTTTGGAGATATGCGCCATCAAACTCACTGTAAAAATGCATTGTTGTTCCACTTACTTTTTTACCATAAAGCTGTTTTATACATTGAAGCACAAAAGTAACATGAACGCTCATGTATTTCATCTCACAGTTTGGGAAATATCTCGAAATATCTTTGCAGCTTGCATTCACAAACAACGTTTTTAGTGAATTGCAAACCAACTTGCGGATAACAAAAGTTCCACACACAGAACAATCGTTAAATTAAAATGAAAGAAAAAATGCCGACGTGGACTTGAACTTATACAATTATCACAATACATTACGGAATACGTAATGGCGCAACCAATAAACAGCGGTAGTTTTTTTACATATGTTATTTATAACAATCAATGTAATGGTGTACATACAGCAACTACATTTACAAAATTATGATCAAGAGATGGTCATAAAAAATGACAGGATAACGAGCAGTAAACCCAAAGAAAACGTCATACAAGGCAACACCTTCCATCTCCACGAGAACTTGAAAGAAGTTCGCCACCTAATCAAAAGTGTATGTCGATTTAGCGGGCATTCATTTTGATTGTAGTTGTCCTTCAGGTGCATAATCATATGAGATAAATGTACTCTTGAGATAGCTATTCTTTCTGCATTTCGGTCTTGCATACAAGGTTTTCATAGCCTATACCAATAATTAAGCTGGCAGCACTGGCCTTGACTGCATGTTGCCTAATACAGGCATACTGATAAACCTGCATTAGGCAACGCTCGGTCAGTGCCAACAGTGCTATCTTACTGGCATAATCTGTGTTATTGGAGCGATGGTTATAGTTATGGCAGAGTGCACTGCATTCTAGTTCACTGTAGTTACGGTAATGATGGCCATGCCCTTTCTTTTGTGAAAAATTTATGCCCATTGTGCCAGTGAGCATTTGAATAAAAAGAAGTATGACTTACAGCCAATCATAAAAAGGTCTTGTGATGTTCAGGGAGAGACCGAGTCTTCTAAAAAATTAACACGAAAGATTTCCTTCGCTTTTGAGGATATATGTAACAAGCAGTGGAACAAAGACATATCTAAATTATCATAATAAACACATCTAAGCAAAGCCTCTCTAGATACACAGGCAGACCTTTCCAGGCTCTTTAGAGAGATGATTCATACAATTTTTGTTGATCACACTTTTACATAAGCAAGCAATATTTCAGATCATGAGAGAGAAAAACTTCTTTTGTCAAAAATGTTGCAATGTTGCAATCAGGAAAGTCTGCAATGGTCAAGCTGCCAAGCCTGGGACACTTGGCATGGAATGACCCAGAAAACGAAAAAAACAAAAACAATAAAACAATAACCATAGATGTATCTTAACCTTCATGTATGACACAGATTTGGAAGCCCACTCAAGCATGAATACACAGTGGCAGCTCTGTTCAATGATATGTATACCCATAGTTCATCCCTTCATTGTGAGAGACATCCGTCAGGTGCTATATATGCCATGCCAGCATGTCGGCCAGGTTGTCTCCGATAATTTTCTGCTCAGCTAGAGACACACGGTATGGGCGGCGTCACACGATTGATGTGTCGTCTGTCAGAATGAGATGCTCTGCAACGGTTGCTTGGCCTAAGGACGACGAATAGGCGTAAAAAGAATTAGCGTGTTTTTTTCAACAAATCAAGCAGCTGTTGCGTCTGCGCAGGAGTCAAGTCAGAGCTGTTTACTGCTGTCAGGGCGGTGGCCAAAGAAGGGTCCTCAGAAGAGACTGGTGTAAGTGGCAAGACGCATACAATATAAGCAAAAATTGGTTGATGAAGTCGTGCCAGTGGTTCAAAAGACATCGGTAGTTCCAAGGGAGACTTTTAACTTCACAAAAAGCTAAACGGTTCTCATCCATTGATCACACAAAAATATAAAGACATTTTACTTAAGTTACACATTATGATTATGCTTATTATTGTTATAAAATATTTTTGGGGGTCATAGTATTGCCCATCCAGTGATTTCACTGGGTCTAATTGGAACCCATTACCTCCTATTGAAAGATCCCATTGAACTCAATGGTTTTGTTTTGCCTGGGTGGGGTGCTATCAAGCACACAAGTACTTCAGAAACTTAATTTGCTGAAACCATATTGTCCTCCTTGCATCAGCATTCTGTCACACGCTATGTTCTTTCCCAACTGCTGGATGAAGCCAGCATACAAGTATTAAGATAACTGTATATCGTAATGCGTAATGCATGAGCTCTTTATTGTTGTATTTATTAAATACAACTGATAACTTGCTGTAATTGCAAAATGCTTAACATTGTAAATGGAGATATTCAGGTGCCACTGGATCTTTCGTGTTCTGTCTCGATCTTATAGTTATGTATTACTACCTTCTTTTTCAATAATGTACTTTGCTACTCCAGATGGACTCGACGAACGCATAGGCTTGTCCCCGGTGCCACCAAAGAACATGTTCTTTAGCTACCCTTTTCCGGCACTTTTGCACATGGCATGGTGCAGAGAGTAACTGGCATTGCAATCTGGAAGGCTGCGTCAAGACTTACAGACTGTATAGCACCTTCCGGAAGCATGTCAGGCAACACCACAACCATTTGTTCCTAACAAGTACCAGTGAGACCCCTGTGGAGCCAGTACACTTCAACAGTGCGCATGGTGCAATGGCGGACTCCTTCAGTGTGTCCAGTGATGAAGAGCCTTAACAGGGATGTAGCAGCAATACTGCGGTGCTTGACACCAGTGATCAATGTGCAATGCATTTGTCCTCTCTGCTGTTGAAGTGGCAAGAGGGAAGACAATTACCGGAAAGCACGACTAATGAAATTGCCAATGATTTGCTCCACTTCATTACAGAGTTCAAAGCGACATTTAATTCAGTGGAAATTACAAGGCTTGAGCATCTTGCAACGAAGTCTGGACGGGAGAACTATTGGAAAAGCGTATTTCCTTTTCTGTCTCCCAAAACCATGTATCTTTCAGATTCCCAAGATGAGTGCTTTGAATATGTTCCGATCCTAGAAACTATAAAAGCAGTTGCTGGGGTGCGCAAGCTTTTTGGAGAGTTCAAAGAATCATGTTCAACCCTCTTGCAAGACATATCTGATGGCAGCTATTTCAAAGAGCACAGCATATTTAGAAATGCCAGCACCAAAAGATTATTGGCCATTCAGCTCTATTTTGATGACTTTGAAATCTGTAGCCCCCTAGGAAGCAAACGTGGAAAGCATAAACTTCTGGCTGGGTACTTAACAATCTTAAATCTTCCACCATAATCGCAGTCAAAGCTAAATGATAAATACCTTGTAATGCTTGCAAGGACATTCCTTGTGACCAAATTCACTCTTCATAAAATTCTTGAGCCACTTCTTAAAGATCTGCAGCAACTAGAAGCAAATGGCATTGAGCTTAACGGAGAAATTGTGAAAGGCTCGCTTTTGTTTGTGAGCGGTGACAACCTATCAAGCCACCAACTTGGTGGTTTCCGTGAATGTTTCTCATCTGGCCCTGTCTGCCGGTACTGCATGGCAACCAGAAATGAAATTAATGACAAATGGCATGAAGATGACTTTGTTATTAGAACAAAGGAAATACATGCTCGTCATATTCAACTCATAAAGCAAGATCCAACTCTCTCTATACGTATGGTGTTACAGGTGAAAGCTGTCTAAGTGCTCTTCATTCTTTTGATGTGACTCAAGGCTTGCCACCAGACGTTATGCGTGACCTTTATGAAGGGGTCGTCCCATTTGTCATGAAGCATGTCATCCAGCACATTGTATCAAGTCAGCTTCTATCTCTAGACCAGCTGAATGAGCGGCTTGCCAAATTTCCTTTTCAAGGAGGGGACAAAAAGTCTAGACTGCCTCCCCTGTCACGTGCAGCAGTGTTTGGGAGAACAACCATCAAGGGGTCAGCTGCTGAAAAGCTCTGCTTTTTTTATTTTTCTCTCTGCTCGTCGGAGACAGTGTCCCACAAGGAAATCCTGCCTATCAAGTATACCTCAAACTCCGTGCTATAGTCGACATTGTTATTGCACCACAGTTCTCTCGTGGTTCGTTTGCCTATTTGAAGGTGCTTATTGAGGACTTCTACAGTGCATTTAAGGAAACTTTTGCAGATGTGAGCATTATCCCAAAGATGCACTATCTGATTCATTACCCCAGCCTTCTACTTTTGTACGGCCCTCTTTCTAAACTGTCCTGCATGCGTTTTGAAGCAAAGCACCAATTTTTAAGTCACTCACTAGGAAAGTACGCAACTTCAAGAACATTTCTTCAACACTGAGTCGTCGACATCAAATGCAACTTATGTATGCCTTGACACAACCTCAAGAATCACTGGCTGTCATAGGGAGCAAGAGACTAGAGCTAGACTCATTACCTGACCTCTTGAAAGACAGACTTCAAGAACTCTGCCCGACTACAGCAGACGTGCACTGTGTGGATTCTGTTACTATTTCTGGAAGGATGCTAAGTGTGGGTGCTGTCATACCTTTGCTTGTACCAGATGATGACCTTCCCGAGTTTGCTAAAGTGGCACTGATTGCAGTTTGTAACCTCAAGTTGTTTGTTTTTGCCACCATTCTTGACACAAAGTATTTTGATGAACATTTTCATGCCTTTGTTGTAGAGAGCACAGCTCATAATGTCATAATTGAAAATGTTCAGCACTGTGGGGATTTTTATGACCTGCTGTACATGTACAAACAGGGAGGCAATAACTATGTTAGCACTCGTTATGCTTTCCTCACAGATTCAGATGAGTAACATGCAGCAGAAAAGCTCTAAACTTCTACATTTCATGCTCATGTTTGGTTTTTCTGTAAGCATGTTCATTCATTCAAATAACTTTATTGAGTGCCCTGCGATTTGGTGGGGTGGGCCTGGACCCCGCCTAGGCACTGGCCAGGGGTTGTTGGCCCTTGTCGACTTCCTCGGTTTGTTGACCGGCCCAGAGTTGGTGCTGCAGGTCCGAGCTGAGCAACGCAGACTCCCAGCGCGCGCGCGGAGGTTGTCGCTGTTTAAGGCTGCACTACTGTTATTGTGTATTATACCCTTACATTCCCATAGGATATGCTCAAGGGTGGCTCTAGAGTCGCAATGTCTGCACTTGCCAACCGTGTATAAATCTGGGTGGTGCATGACAGCTCGACTTGGATAGGATCTGGTTTGTAACTGCCGCCATTCGACACTGTTTTCTGCCTAATTTTGGGTGAGGCGGCGGGAATGTGCGCCTCTGCAATCTGTGGTGTTGTGTAATTTCGTGAAATCTGGTCGTTCGATCTTCCCACTCCCACTCATCATTAGTGGTGAGGTGGGGCTAACTGAGGCTTGGCCCGTAAGCTCTTGAGCCGTGCGGTGCGCCGCCTCATTGCAACCGTCTGGTAGTGTGTGAGCGGGTGTCAAGATGAGATGGACACTTTTGTCGGGGTTATTACCTGATTTTAGGAGTCGTAGTGCCTTTGGGAAGATTCGACCGTTGGCAAAGTTTCGTATCGCCGTCTGGGAATCACTGATGATTACGTCTGCTTGCGTTTGTGCTACGGCTAACGCGATAGCTATTTCCTCTGCGGTTTCTACGTGTGGCGTGTTCACTGTAGCACTCGTCGTGCATTTTCCCTCGCTATTTATCACCACTGCTGTGTAGGCGCGCTTGTGTCTGTATCTAGCTGCCTCTACAAATGCGGTGTCCTTGCTGTTACCGAATTTCTGTATATCGCGTGCTCTGCTTTCCCGCCTACCCTGATAGTGGGTGGGATGCATATTCTTGGGTATTGGAGGGACGGTTATCATGCCTCTGATGTGTCTGCGTATATCTACTTTGATGCCATGTTGGGTATGATACCCTATACCCAGGCAATTCAATATTTGCTTACCTGTTTTAGTTTTAGACAGGCATTCACACTGTGCTATGCGTTGTGCCTTGATTAGCTCATCCAGTGTATTGTGTAGACCTAGCTGCACTAGTCTATCGTTGCTGGTGGTGATGGAGAGTCCGATTGCTTGCTTGTAAATTTTTCTGATTAAGCAGTAAAATTTGTATCTTTCTGACGAGTACCATCATAGGTACGATTCCATGTATATTATTCTGCTTAGTAAGAACGCTCGGAATAGTCTAAGCAGATTGCCTTTATTCATTCCACTATGTTTGGTGGCTATTCATTTGAGTAGCCGCATGATTTGAAATGTCATATTGTCTAATTTACATATGGTCTCTCCATTGTAGCAGTTACTTTCAATGATGAGCCGCAATACTCTGATCTTGTCAACCTTGGGTATGGGTGTACCATCCGCCGTAGTTAGGTGAATTTCCGGATTCTTTCATTCCTCATAGTAGCGTTGTTTTCGACCACGTCGCGATGGTATATAAATGAGGAGCTCAGATGTTTCTGCCGAACAAGTCAGGTTCCTGCTAGGTATTGTTCAACTGCTTCTATTACACGTTGTAATGTGTTTTCAACCTGTCCAGCGTAGATGGTATGATTGAGGCCATCGATTTCCTGTAGTTTTGATGGTAATCCGATCAGAGCCAGATTAAACAGCATTGTTGATATTACTGAACTGTGGGGCATACCTGCACTTCCGATTTGTAGTTCTTCGGAGTTAAGGTTTCTATCTTAATGTGTGCTTTTCTGTTAGGTAGGAAGTCTCGTATGTAAGTGCATACTCTCTGGTCTAGGCCTAGCTCATTTATTCTGTTTAATATTGTTCTGTGGGTAACACTGTCAAAAGCTTTCTCTAGGTCCAGTCCTAGGATAGCTTTGGTTTTCCGACTTGTGCTATCTATAAGTTAATGCTTAAGTTGGAGCAGTGCATCCTGTGTAGACAAATTTCTTTGGAAGCCCAGCATTGTAGGGGGGAGAACGTCGTTGTCCTCGAGATAGTTGGTCATGTCTCGTTAGGACAACGTGCTCCATGAGTTTGCCCACACAGGACGTGAGTGAAATCGGTCTTGCGTTCTCCAACTGTAACCACTTGCCTGGTTTATGTATTAGAAAAATCTGGGCCGTTTTCCATTGTTGTGGTATTGTACCGGATTGCCAGCATTCGTTTATATACCTGGTAATTTGTTTTAGAGAAGCATCATCGAGATTTCGAATCGTCTTGTTTGTTATTCCGTCTAGTCCCAGCGCGGATGTAGTATTAAGCTTTTGTAGAGCTGCTCTCAATTCCGCTTCGCTAATCTGTTCGTCTAATTGTCTGTTTTGGTGCCTGTGTAATCGGGGTGAGGTGTTGGCTTAGCCCGAGATAAATACCTTGTGGCTATCTCATCGATAAAAGCTTTTTCAGTTTTGTCATATGCATGACAGATTTTATTTATGTTTTGTCTGTACGTGGCTTTACTTTCCTCAGGATTCAAAAGGTGCCTGAGGAAGGTCCGGATTCTGGATAATCCTAACTGATTATCCATATTGGTGCATGTTCCTTTGCATTGTTGATTACAGAGCTGTTGTGCGTATGCTTCTGTATCTCTGTTAAGCCGAGCTAGCCTGCGTCGGCACGTCCTGTTGTGTTATTATCTGAGCATGTTATTCAGTTTCTTAGAATGTTATTGCATTTTAATTTTGAGACTATAATTTAGTTAACTGTCATTTGTGAAAGATGTGTCATCACTACAGACCGGATGTTTAGGCACCTTAAGCAGGCAATTAACAGGTGGAAAATTAAATTTACGTGTGTTTGATTAGTGATTACAATTTCTGTCATGGTGTAACGGAATGATAGCACAGATGCTGTGTTACACTGCTAGGTGCCAATGCTTAGTGTCATCCCGCTCTGGATATACAATTAGAACATAATACCTCTTACTATCGCATTACTGCCTGTATTTATGTTAGGTTCTTTTTCTTGTTTTGATGTAGGCAATATTTTTTGTTTTTTTCCTTGCAGGCATCATTCTTATATGCGCTACAGATCACATGTAAAAACAGCAGAATAAACGGTGTATTAGATGTGGCTGTCACCTTGCCATGAGGATGCATTGCTTGCTGTCATTTTTTCCATTTTCGGGTCTAAGGCTATTTGTGCATATCGTGTTTCTATGTCAGAGAGGGATCTTGAGGCACAGGCAGCTGGAAGCCTATGACCTCGTGTAAGAGGACTGCCCCAAGACTGTACGATGATGCATCTGCAAACACAGTGAGATGACTGCGAGGGTAGTAGTTGGTGAGCACTGGTGTCGTCGTCAATGTTTTTTTTTTTATGGCATTGAAGCTCTCTTCTAGTGGCGTATCCCAGCACCATTAAGCATCAATGTGAAGTAGGTCATGTAATGTTTTTGTGAGCTGCGAGAGCCTTGGGAGAAATTTGGTCAGGTGATTAGCCAATCCCAATAAGGACCTCATTTCTGTTACATCTGTTGGCTCTGCTAGATGACAGACTGCGTTGACCTTTTCAGCGTCAGCACTGATACCATTTGCTGATACAAAATGCCTGAGGAATCTCACTGACTGCTGGTGTAGTACACACTTTGCTGCATTTAAGGTGATGCTAAGAAGTACTCTGTGGAGTCGTGCGTCATGTTCTTCCTTCGTGCAGCCAAACACTATTATGTCGTCTTGCCGGCATGCTTGCCTGTGCAGGCCTTCTAGCGCTCTTAGCATTTCCCTCTGGAAAAATTCAGGTGCTTTGGAAAACTGCCAAATGGCGTCAGGAAAGTGGTGTACCTCTGGGACTCGGGCGCCAGTGGAGCTTGCCAATAACCGGAACTTGTGTCGAGCTTGCTAAACATGTAGCTACGGAGAGTTAGGCCAAGCATTTGTCGATGGTGGGCATTGAGACTCGTTCAAGCAAAATGTTCTTCAACCCCTGAAAGTCAATGCAGATTCGAAGCTTGCCTCCTATCGTTTTCGCGACTGTCATAGCTGAAAAACCACTTTGTGGCCTCTTCAACCTTTCTGACAGGGGCGTAGCCAGAAATTTTATTCGGGGGGGGGGGGTTCACCGGCCCGACCGGGGGGGGGGGGGGCGAGCGTCTGCTTTCCTCTACGTGACGTGATCGATAATAACTATCGGTAGTTTAAGCAGACTCTATGCAGGTATATCAAAGACATGGGACCAGTTACCTAATTAAATCTCAGTAACGTAAAAATTACTGGCGGCTACTCCACTGTGCTGGAAACAATACGCACTAGGTTTGCTTCGGGTAACGCCGTTGCTCCTTTTTTTAAAAATCGTGCTGCGTGATAGCTGGGACACCCTGTATGTCATTGACTTTCTCGCCCGCAGCAACCATTTTAATTACTGGTTCCGTAATACCCCCCCCCCCCCTGCTCGCGTGTGCTTGTGGGGAAATTAAGTAAAAAGCAAAGCAAGCTCAGTAAAATACAGTAAGTACGGCAAGTACAGTGGGTGTTTGGAGCAACGGTCTCTCATCGCGCCACTGAATGGACGAATCTTCGAAAACGCATCATTGAGACGACCCGCCCTATCGGAGAAGACATCATTAATTGTTGTTGTTGTTGTCGCCTCAAAACATCTCCGTTAAGAGTAGATAGCGTCGTCCTCGTCGGGGCGAAGTGCGTTTCACAAGTCAAGGACGGCTATACACGTGAAAATGCACGTGTGACCAGGTTATACCTATTCCCATAGCAATAGCTTGTTCGCTGCGTCTTTGCGCTAGAAAACGCACACGCGCAAAAACGCGTAAGGCTTTTTTTTTCGAAGCTTTCGCCGCCCTGCTTCCCTCATACGAGAGGGTTGCATTTCCTGCGACAAGTGCATGGGCCGCTGTGTCTTCCGCTGTGTGCGAGCGTGCAGCCATCATTTGCCTTTGCGTCAACAGATTCGGAATTGTACAGAATATTTCACCGCACAGCATAGGTTATGTGTACGCATGTGTACGCATTTAAGTAGTGCGTGCAACTCATTTCTGCTTCACTTACACCGGTGCAAACAGGAAGCGGCCTTGTACCTCACCGAATCTCGACTGATTGGTGTACTAGTGATGCATGAATGAACTCCGGTCTTTTTCAGTGCATAGTGCACATAAACAATTTCTCAGGACGCGTGAACTCCGACGAGAACTGTCAGTGCCTGTAACAAGAGTTTACTTACGCTGTAACAGCAGTAATCCATGCTTTTCGGCTGTCTGTTCCATGCATTCTATTGTGAGTCGGTGGAATTTCACTGCTGGCATCAACCCCTTCGTGTGTACGCGGTTTCGGATTCCACAACACAACAGCAACTATATACCAGCCTTCCGTAATTGCTGGTTTGGGATTCAACAACACAACAGTAACTACCAGCCTTCCGTAGGGGCGCAATCGCAAACGAGAGACGTTTCGCGCGCAGACTAAACGTTCACACTTGGCAAGCGGCTAGCGGGCGGAAGGGCCAAAGCGGCCGGAAAATTTTTCCGCGCCTGTCAAAGTTGTTCACATTTGTTTTGCTACCGCCGCGGCCGCCGCTGCCGTTTTCGTCCAGATCCATCTCGTCCGCGTACGTTTGTCGGCGTGGTGGCGCTCATTATCGCATTATTTCGAGCGGTATGTTCATTCTTTGACCCAGGTACCGTCATCAAAAGTGATCATTTTACGCAACTTCGCGTGTCATCTGCGACCTTCGGTAAATTCCTCGTTGGCGTTCCGTGATTCTCCTCAGACGGGCGCGGTACCGCTGAGTCACAGGTTGGTGCCTAGGCATGATTATATTTCTTTATTAGCTTTTATTTACAAGCTGTAATACCATTTCATCATTTCGTATTAGGGAGTTTTAGAATGGGGGCCCCAAACGTTTTGGGGCCCCAAAGAAATAGCGTCGACACCACTGCGCATGCGCGAGACGCTAACTGCGTTTGGGTTTTGCGTTGGGCACGCTACTTCACCGATTTAGCGGGAGCCCCAAAAGCAGCCCCAAAAGCTTTGCGTCAACAAACATGGCGGCACCCATCGAAGCGACGGCTCTCCGAGTACCAAACTCGGCTTGATTCTTGGTAACGCGTGAAGTTCGTAAGCTAGGAGAAGTGACTGCGGTTATCGTTTTCTCTCAACTAACGTGTGTAATGAAGATTGATTCATTAGACGCCGCTAATTCCGAATTCGATTGTCGATTTCATCGCTCATAGGCCTAACGTGGATTAGCTTGGCTGGTTAAGGCACGTCAAGTTGGTTACTCAAAATTAGGCGCAACAAATCGCTTGCTGCTAATAGAATAACCTCTCAATTGTAATTAAACGCAAAACCACGAAATTCAAAATTACTCTTCCTATCATAAAATGGTATAGTTTATTTTAATATTTATAATAGTTTTTCTTTGACACGTAGTGGCGCTGCAAGCGCAAGACGCTATTCGCAAACGCAAAGCCCTATTCTAAAACTCTTCACTCTTGCATGCCCCAACGCTAACACCCGCAAAGCTCTTTGGGGCCCCAAACTTTTGGGGCCCCTATTCTAAAACTCTCTATTGTCGGTGCCTCTAGGACACCAAAGCGGCAACGGGAACACCAAAGCTAAAACCCGTGCCGGCCTTTGTGTTGGGGTTCGCCAAAGCCTGTGCGTCCTACGTGAGACCTACGCTCCCAATCTATCGTCGCGACGAGAAAAGCACCCGCGACTTCCGCAACATACCGTGCACGTGCGAGGAGAATTATGGAGCGCGAACGAGGAGTATGTGAACGAGGAGTAGTTCTGCCATGGAAGTGGAAGAAGAAATGGCTTTTATACTTCTACCTACTTGTTTTCTAGAAATGGACAATGAATAAACGGAAGACGCGGACACCTCGGAAACGGCGGTGGTGGGTTCGCCTGGCTTTGCAAAAGCGCGAGAAGTTGAGTCACGCCAAGGCTTCGTTGCCGCACCTCCGGTCGCACGACGTTGAATACTATCGCGAGTGTTGCTGGCAGTACGTTTTAGTACCACTCTTGTCGTATAGCAAAGGGTGGTTCTTGATCGTGTCGATCAGCATTGCAGCCCACACTTTTGGTGCCATGTTTACATGCTAGTGTAGCTTCCGAGCTAGCAGAACGACTTTCCGCCACGTTTCCGCTTCGCCACAGCGAAGAAATCGGTCTATGAGACCGATTTGGCTCGCCGCCTGTCTTTCTGCCTGTTCTGCCGCCTAGGCGGGCGGATTTTGCAAGATTTTGCCGCTTCCGACAGCTTCGAGACCAAGTGTGAACGTAGCCTGCGCGAGCGCGGCCTCATCGGCACCTGAAGGGAAGCGGCGGAAATGTAAACCGGAAATTTCGACCACCTGGGGTCTTTAACGTGCACCTAAATCTAATTAAAGCGGCCTCGAGCATTTTCGCCTTCATCTAAAATGCGGCTGCCGCATTTGTTGCTAGATTTGTTGCGCATTTGTTGCTTCAGAATGTGGCCGCCACATTCTCGCCCAAAACCTCACAGAGTGTGAAAGCCTTGAGAAACACCGTGTCACTTTTTTCCATATGCAGACATGATTCGCTGTAAATTACCAACCCGAACGGAAGCGCCCAGGAATGAAATTGTGATAGTAGCACCGGTTTCTTGAATTATGTCAGCGCGAAGCGACGAGAACAAAGGGTGGGTAAGTGGGCCTGGGAGGGGGGGGGGAGTTACGGAAAAAATTTCGGGGGGGGTTTGAACCCCCCCCCCCCTGGCTACGCCCCTGGACATAACACTCTGTAAAGACCATCGTAGCGCGATAATAGCTTTTTGTAGACACGAATACAGCTGGACCGAGAGCACAGTAACACAAGGGTATCTGAGGTGTAACAGATGTCTCTATGGCTATGGTATTACAGGGCTTTTTGGGAAGGCTGGGACAGTGTGGGCCATTCACGAGTGATCTACCGAGCTGAATGACGTTCGCTATGGCATCCAGAACCTACATAGTGGATCAGCTAGAAGCCTGAAGTAAAGTATCAAGAGGCCGGGTAGGTTCGCGTCGACAAAGATAAAATGAAGAGTAGCCATATTCCGTCATGTCTAGACTAGTTGTAGGTGAAACTAACATACGCCAAAATCGCGGCTCAATCGCGGTGGTTGACGGCAGCGTACATTGACAGCACATAGGTGGGAGTTCGGTTCAGGCGCTCAGTGAGTCCATTTGTTTGCCGGTTATAAGTGGTTGTGAGCTTTTGGCTGGTAGAGTATGAAAGAAGGGTATCCTCGACGACGCATACAGGGCAAGAAGTGGCCTTGATCGGTCACAAGCTCTCGAGGAGCACCATGATTCAACATGATGCAACAAATAACAAAGTCGGTGACATCCGTAGTGCAGCTGGTGGAAAGGGTGAGAGTGCGTAAGGATTGCGTCTCGTAAACGGGTAGCGACGTAGACTCCCTTGTCGCATGATGCAGAGGTCGGAAAAGGACCAACCACGTCGAGTCCGACGCTGAAGAACGGTTCGGCGGGGATGCCGATAGGATGAAGAAAACCGGCTGGTAGGATAGCTGTTCGCTTTCGGCGATGGCTTAGGTCCTAACTGGCGACATATTGTTGCTCGGGGCAATATAGGCCAGGCTAGAAGAAACGGTGCTTTACGAGATCAGGTGACGCCAGGTGGCCAGTGGCGGGCTGACCGTGAACCTGATGGAGGGCAGCTGACCGCATATGGGCACGAGTATGGGGCGTTCACGGCTGTCTAAGTGCATATTGTGGTGGCATGAGGTGCAATCGGGATAGCTGAAAAAGTGGAGTGGAGGGGCAGATGTGGCCAAGCTAAGACTGCCAATGGTGGGACGTAAACCTCAGTCGGGGTGTTATTCACAATGTTTATTGGAGAGGTTCTAGATTAACAAGACGCAGGCGTCGGCGTGTTGCTCGGTGACGTCCCGGGGAATCCATGCGATACCCCGAAAGGCAACTGGCATCTTTATTCAGCTGACCGAGCTTGTGCACGACTGGAAAGGTAATAAATGCGAAGCATTAATTCTTGGCTAAGATTTGCCACTTCGACACTATCTACTTGTATATCTAGCCGCCTACGTCTTGGTGCTCTCATGGTCGTTTAGTTAATATGGTGTGTAGCAAAAGTGGCTTAGTATGACCAGCATTTATGACGAACATGAAGGATAGGTCATGAAATGGATGTCTTGTTGACATGCGTGTCATGTAGGCCATAAAACAGCCGCCTATGTCTCGGTGATATCATGGTCTTTTCATTAACTTGGCGTAACATCCATTCCCACAGGGGGGTAGGATAATCCGGCTTTCATTTTTTTGGTGAAGAGCGACTGCAGTCAAACTGTGACACCAGCCCTGATGCGCAAGAAAATGTGCGAAAAAACAACAGCTGTCATCCTACACCTGCACGGTATCTCGCATAAGTAATCCGCGCACAAATTTTCTCAGCTGCATGCTCGACCAAGTCATGTACACAACACAAAAATTTGGCTGTAATCTACGCTGTGAAGGTGGTTGGCACTACATGAAATGATTTACAGAAAGACAATTAAATGCACTGTACCAAAACATTGCTTCTTTTAAACGATATTGATAACTGCTTTGGGATAGCTGTGGTCAACACTCAGCTGTTCCTTTGATACTTTAGAGATATTCTCGCCTAAAGTAAATCTACACACGACCTATGCCCAGCGGTTGGCTGACGTGGATTGGTGAAGCACATGAGACCTAAATCTTGCATCACGAACGGGATAAACCATATCGAAATTCTCTTCATCGTGCATCATCTTCCCGTTGCTTTTAAGGCGTCCGAACTGTGCGTGGCTTGTTTTGGGCAGGAACCGGTGCGTCTGCCTTGCCTGAGCACGACGCCGTTCTGCATTTTGACGTAGCTGTTCCCGTCGCCGCTCATCGTGTTGACGCTGCTCTTCTGGAGTCCTAACTGTGCGTCGCCTTCCCATTCTACTACCACAACACGAATAAAATCAATTCCTAGACGGGTTTTTCTTTTAAACTGCAAGTGTAGTGACGCTAATCCCTGCTTTGTGGGCTACATGCACCACTTTCCGGCAATCGACACTAACTGGGTAGATAGATGTAACAGCTCAGCAAGGCAGGTGTCGATCCGCGACACTTGGTGGCTCTCCAGGAGTCTCATAGACCCTACACAAACACGATCGGAAACCCAGAAACACCTCACTCGCGCACTACACAACTTTCAAGGAATCACGGAGCAGCTAGCGAACGCGTTGCGCTCACAATACCTCAATCAGGATCGAGACCCATGAGGGATAGATTATTCGCATGCAGGCTGCGACAATCCGGAAATGGATCAGCCTTTGCAGTTTCATGCCCTTCGCGCGGCTCTTGCACAAAAGCGCAGGAGGTCGGCGCCCGGGAGGGATAAGGTAAAAGTGAAACTATTGTCGAACCATCCAGATCGGGCGTACGGAAGCCTACTCGAATACTTCAACGCCATTTGGACCGGGGACACTTGGTTTGCAGCCGATCGGAAGACACTATTTGTAACCTTTATGGCGAAGGTAAACATTGACAACCTCCGGCCCATCTCCCCGATTTCATGTGTAGGGAAACTCATGGAAACGACGGTCCCTGACGGCCCCTCGGAATATCTAGAGAGCAAGAACGCCTACGGTGACACCATGTTCGGCTTCCGACCTCATAAGTGGGCACAAGACGCCCTTTTACAGCTTCATCAACAGATTTGTGAATCCACAGAGTACCCACACAACGACAAGATTGTCCTGGCACTCGTTCTCAAGGGTGCCTTCGATAATGTTAAGCACGCCGTCATACTAAAGCATCTTAGCGAGAACAACTGCGGCGCTCATACATTCAAATACATCAAACCTTTGTTAAGGGACAGCTTGGCCTATATACGCATACAAGAACCCGAGTACCGCCCGTTTGATATCGGAACGTGGGGAACGCCACAAGGCGCTGTGTTGTCCCCGCTTCTCTTTAACATTGGCATGACACATCTCGCGGCACAGCTGGCGGGTGTTGATGATGTTCAGCATGCGCTGTACGCTGACGACATTACCGTCTTGGCCACTACGGGAAACATAAGAGAGATGGAAGAATGTATGCAAGCAGCGGCGAGCATAGTGGACCACTATGCCACGTACTGCGGCCTCCAATGCCGCATACATAAGTCTGAATTTGTGCATATTCGATCTTCCCCGAAATGCAAAATCTCAGTTCAGCTTTCTCTCGCCAGTGGCCCCATCCGAGAAGTGGAGGAGATTTGAATACTCGGTCTCTTCATTATACAACATCCCAAGGCAGAAATAACTCATTCCAAACTCCGCAAAGTCGGTGACCAGGTGCGCCGGATGGTTCACCGCGTTTCTAACAAGCGAGGAGGGTTGCGAAGTTAGGATGCGGTGCGGCTCGCACATGCTTTCGTAACTAGTAGAGTACTGTACTCGACTCCGTACCTACGCTTACGGAAACATGACGAAGATCACTTGGAGGTTGTACTCCAAGCGATCCAAGGTTGTCAAATCTGAATGTACCCTCTTTTATTTAGATATTGAAAATCGCTTCAAATGCAAGAAATTGCATATATGCCAACACTCAATCAAGGAAATATTGAGACCGAGCACACCGGAAGCGCAGAAAAGGCAGCCTTATTATCGTATCGGATGTAAACCCCCTGCGCCGAAGAGCGCAGTAAGTTTGACACTGATCAAACGTTGTGGCCAGACGCCGCAAATACTGATACGGCACATTTTATCATCTGCTGTGGCCTGCAGTACCGTTGTTTGCCGTGGCATGCCATCGACAAAATTTAGTGAATACGTTGTCACGAAAAGTTTCCATCTGACGTAGCGGTGACCAGCTTTTGCTTTAGACATTGCCCGGATGATGATTGAAATTTGGTAAATAGCTCGAATTAGGTGCGATTTAAAAGACTTTTTTTAAATAGTGGTGCGTTAAACTTTCGCTGCAGATTGCCATTTAAACGACTGACCCAAATGCACTAATTAAAAAGGTAATTACAATAACTTTTTTGTAATTCTGAAATGCGCAGCATTTATATGGCAAATGATATCCGACTAGCCTAACAGGTGCTCTTCTACAAAAAAGCCGCATTCGCTGCACTCTACAGCTATTTGAGGGGAAGTGCTACTCGAGAGAAGCTTTCTAGTGTACTAGAGATCTGAAAATGCAGGTATTTATGAGATTTTATGTAGGTTTCAAATATTTCATTAGTTTTTGTGTATCAGCTATATTATTTTAGTTATGTCCTACACAACTGCAATATATAGTGATCTTGGGAGGCACATCATCGTGTGTAAAATTCTCACAAAATGCATCGTGCTGTAGCTTAGTGAGCTTGTCGTAGAATTCAAGGTGTCGCTATCTATCGAAACAGCGTGTAAAATTACCGTAACTACGCCAAAAAATTAGGGCACTGTTTTTTTTTCCAATCCTATGACATATAACCTTGTATTGTTACAACTACTTCCGAGAGATATTGTAATTTCCAGTAGATATCGGCATTCTACATATCTTAAAGAGTATCTATGCCAAATTTCCCACTTATACGTTTAAATTCCCAATCTAAGCGCACAACGTTATTGCGCACAATAAGCGCACAACGTTATTCTCATGGGATTGTGAAAAAATAAGTATGCATGCAGTTTTGATAGATATCGGCACTTTGCAGTCTAGAAACAGCTATATAAGCTATAGCATGATGCTTTTTGTAGTAATTTAATACCCAAGGCAGTGCCTCCAAAGAGCACTACATTTTTCAGTTCTGTATGACATAACTAAAGAGATGTGGCAGCTGCACAAAGACTAATCACTTATTTGAAATCTACATAAAAATCTTTCTGAATGGCAGTATTTTGAAATCTCTAGCACAAATATTAAATTTTTTTCGAGTAGCATTTCCTTTCAGTGTCCGTAGAAGGTCCGCTACATTGATGTCCCAAGGATGTGCAAGGTCTACAAAAAGTCCAGCCCCTGACGTGCAGTGGACGTTCCGACATTCCGCGGACGTCTCCTGGATGTCGTGAAATGTGGAAACAAAAATATGTTAATGTTCCAATGTCCCTTCTTCTCATACGCCGGATCATCCCAGGATGTACAATTCCTTAACGCCTCATAGTCCTCCGTACATTTAATCCTACGTCCCGTGGATTTTCCCGAACGTCCTGGGAACGTACCTAACATCCGGAAGCGCCATCCGGAGGATGTCGTATGGTTGTTTGTTGTCCATTGGAATGGAAGCGGTCATACCAGCTCTTACTTCCATCAATGCACAACAGACCTACTTGTGAACTACCTCGGTTACCAGAAGGTGATGTGAAGCTTGTGCATGACGACCACGCATGCCCACTACTACGGAAGTTGGACAGACTTCTGTCAGTGCACCCTGGAAATGACGCTATTACGCGAGTTCATACACTTCGACTAGCTTCTGCACGGACGATCAAACGACCTCTTCAGAGGGTGTACGTTCTCGAAGAAACCTGCTAAGAGCCAGATGCCAAGTGATCACTTTGACTCTTTGGGAATACGTTGAAGAACATGCATTGGGACATCTGGTCAATAAATACGGCATACCACTAGATCCGCAAAACGCTGCGGCTGTAGTGTCATTTAGACAACGTCACCGTGTCAATTAGAAAGTTTTTAGAGCCTATGATCATTCATTCCCTAATTCATCCCCTGATTTGCCGTTGTGGCCCATCCTTTTACGCGCCCTCTATAGAAAGCCGATCGTTTTCAGTAGACCACTAAGGGTGAAAGATAGTTTGGCCACTTGAAATGTACATTGACGGTGCAGCCTAACGTCTCATTCATTCGACCTCTATAAGCCAACAAGCGCGTCACAGCTATGCGAGTGGTGCTGGGCTTGGCGCAGCATTTCCAAGACACATTGTCGAAAGCGAGGACGTCCTCTCCGGCGCTAGCCGCTCCTTGAGTCGCTCCGAGTTCAATCATACAACGGCTCTTATAAAAAAAAAATAAAGAAAGAAAGGTGACGCCTTCGGCATCAGGCGGGCTGCTATGGGAGCGAATGTCTCGGCCGTAGTTGAATTATGGGCCGCTTGGCTGAGCCGAACGGCGCTAGCTGACTGGGTGGTACGCGTCGGCTTCCACGCGCGACGGCGTTCCACGCACGTTCCTGACGCACTTTCTATGCTGATCCAAAAAGGCACTGATTTTCCCACAGAACACCAGTACCGAAAGACTCTTGGAGCTAGGCGTCCAAAACACCTTTGATGAGATAGTTGTGGCACAACAGGTAGCACAAGTTGCAAGACTGGCTTCCACGGAAGACAGCTACTAGCGTATATCGGTAAAGGTTCCAGCATCACCAGACAGAGGGAGTGCGCGCTCCCCGTTAAAGTCAGGGAAATGTATTCGGTATCCCAGATACCTAGAAACATGCACCCTGAACACAATTACGGCAGGCGTAAAGCGAGAGCCAGGGCCCTTCTTAACCTAGCGGCTAAAATTGAGGACAACCCCTTACAAAAAAAATGTTGAAAAGTTGTTGAAAAGTCATTGGTCAATGTCAACAAATAGCATTGAAAGCACATTGAGGCTTTGTTGAAACATTATTGAGGAAATTGTTGACTGGCGTTGAAAATTGGCCTGCAACATTTTGTTGAAACATCATTGGGTCGTTTCAATTTGAGAAGTCATTGATGGATTGTTGAAACCATGTTGAATTTCAATATTGAAAGCCCATTGAAGAACCGTTGAAGATGTGTTGAATGTCAATATTGAAAACCTGTTAAGACATTGTTGAAATATGTTGAATGCCAATATTGAAACCCCATTGACATAATGTTGGAACTGTGTTGAATGTCAATATTGAAACCCCATTGAAATATTATTGGAGCAGTATTGAACATCAATATTGAAACCCCATTGAGATATTATTGAAGCATTGTTGAACATCAATATTGAAACCCCATTGAAGTATTATTGGATGAGCGTTAAACGTCAATATTGCTTGATGGAGGCAAAAGGTGCTACGTATCAGAAACAGGACACAAGAGGAAGAACACAGACAACACACATGTTAAGTGCCAAACGTGTGTTGTCCGTGTTCATCCTCTTGTGTCCTGTTTCTGATGCACTACACCTTTTGCCTCCATTATGTTATACCAACAAGCCTAACGTGCAATGTTAGTCAATAGTGCAACACCATTTAAATATTATTGGAGCAGTGTTGAACATCACTATTGAAATCACTTGAGAGCCCACTTAAATATGCTGTTTGGTGAGTAGTGTTGAAAACTGCACTAGACTTCTTTAAATACTGCTGAGCTACGTTGAGTCTCATAGCATTACCATTGATGCCATATTGATGTGGTCCATGCATACTAGAGGACAGGAGCAAACTTAAATGCAGGCACTTTTGCATTCCAGACCTGGGTCACCCAGGGATCAAAACCACTTTTAGATATAGCCCGTAATAAATCATATTATAGAGCTGCTAGCAGAACCATTATGCCAGTTTTTAAATTGGCTTAATACACAAAATCAATTCTCCTTCATGAAATCAACAGCTCAAAATTGATGTGGACAAAAATCATTTTTTTTTCAAGATGAATTGTTTACTGAAGCCAAACATTTGTTAACTGTACAGCCATGTGTGCCTTGAGATCAAAAAAATCCTAACGCAATCTACAAACTGCCAGCAGCTTGACACAATAATGAAGTTGAGTACTCAGAGATGTAAAGTTTGCGTGGCCCTAAAGTAAAACATTTCTCAGAATTGAAATAAATAGAACAGAAATAATATACAAGCATTACAGTAAAAAACATTTAAAAAGTGCTTGCTTTCTCTATTTGGTAGCCAGTAACTTAATAATCATGGCACTATTTGCATGAGCCCATTGAGACTATTACTTATTGGAGACTATTACTTACCTCTGAAACGACATGGTAATTACAATAAGTTGTGCCATGGCAGCAGTTTGTTGTGCTGTATTGCTTGTTGCACGATCCAGTTGCATTTTCTGCCATCATTACTAGGTTCCTGGGCAGGTCATTACATACCAAGCGATTTATTCACTTTTACTACTTAAGATTTTTATCTGATAGACAGTGGCCATTAGTTACCTGCTAGAAGACTTAAATGGAACTGGCATGAGGAAATTTGTTTTAATTTTTGAGTGCTGCAAAACAAGTTAGAATGAAAGAATTTGCAAGAAATCAGATTTCATGCGTACATGAAAGAAAGCACATCGCTGCCTTGCTCGAGAACTGTTGTTGCACTCTGAATTTAAGCAAACTTTTACCTATTAATTCTTACTGTTTTGAAATAGCAAAATAAACCATTACTGCAAACATATGTTAATATGTAGTTTTTCTTAAACAGAACCACTTTCCGGTGTATGTATGAAACTTAATTTTCTGTAAAATTTCGCACTTTGCCTACTTTTACTTTATCAAACAAACTTGAAATGGTGTGCCGTCATGGAACAGTCTTGGCATGAAAGGACCCGAGATACCTATGAAATAAAATAGTCAAGAAACATTATCTTTTGTAGAAATATATTAACAATTTACGTAAAATGTACTAAAATACAAAGCGCAACACTTGTGCAATTAATTATTAATCACAACACAGTACTTGTGTCTGAACCATCCAACCTGGGCTTTTCAGGTGACTAGAAACATCATAATAATAAAAAAATGTTGAGGGCTGCAAGTGCACAGCACTTGAACTGTCCACAGACTTGAGCTCTTCTGGACACTTCAGGTCTCTTGCGAGAAGTGAGGCCAGTGTGTTCTTAATGTGGGCCATGTTTGTCCCAGGAAACTTGTGACAGGTAAAGCCTGTAAAAAAAGGGAAAACAGCATGAGGTTTACGATCAATGTTCCACATGCAAAAGTGCGACATGCAGTATGCCCTGTTATAATGAAACTTTCATTTGTTTTGTTTATTCAAAGTTTCACGAGTTCAATTCTGCAGAATGACCAGCTTTCCAAGTGGAGTGGCGCCGGAGGACTCCACTTAGTACAATATGCAGAAGGCAAACAGGAAAAGCCTACTGTGGCAGAATAACTTCATCAATATCCTTGGTGTGAAAAATGTGAACGTTGCTTGCTTAGGAACAAAATGATGGAAACAAGACTTCATACTGTTGGTGAAAAAACTTAAAGGTAGACTACTGGCAACTAAAATTAGTTTTCTCAACAAACATAATCAAAATGTGCAGCAGTTTATTGCACTTTTTCTTGCAGGAGTTGCTCCAAATACGGTTATGCGGCCAAAATTGAGTATGGTATATCTGAATTTGGTTTACGAGCTCATATGATACTGGAGTGCACTTCTCGCATTATGATGGCCATTCTTATGCCTCTCTACTTAAAAGAAAATACTGCTTATAACGAGGATTTACTGCAGTTGCATGCCAACCTGGTTACACTAACACAAATACATGCGAAGAAGAAATACGAACAAATGCTCAGTCTTACAAGAGAAATATGCAAGTAGACTGGCTCTGCTAATCCTTTGAGGGTCACTGCCATGCATGTAGAGTGGCGGAAACAAATCGTGTGGTCATGACCATAAATATGAGGCGGCGAAAGAACATATAAATAAGCATACCTTTTAAGAATGAAGTGTCCCCAAGCATCACATTATAGATTCTGTAACCTTCTGCGACTTCTACAAAAATCCTGATTGTGCTGTTGCCCCTTGGCTTCTTCTAAAACTGATATTTCTCTTTACCCTATGGTGCCCATCACTGAAGTAGTTTGGGAGTATTCACCTAGTTTAATGTTTTGTGAGTGTCATTACATTTAAAAAATGTGATTATGCTAGTTTGCCCTGCATGCTACAATAAACATGGTGTAAAACAGCGGACACTAAGAAACCTTTGTCACTTTGTGACCTAAAAAATTATTTACCCATTTTTTTTCTTGAACGGTCACTCTGAAGAACAATCCAGAATAAAAATATAACGCTTAAATTGGGGGACGTATTTCCAGGAAATATGTGATCCTCAAAGGGTTAAACATGAACACCTACAAAGCTCATTCAATCTTTGATAAATCTAAACCCATAGTACTTGAGCACTGGTTTATAATAACGCTGAAAACAGGCAAGTGCGTCCTTGAAGTAAGAAAGCAGGAGACATTTCCAACAATTTCAGAGTGGGAGCTGTGGATATGCCTCATCTTCTGTAAGAAGCTTTATATAGTAGCTGCCAAGGGCCTATTGAGTACTGATCATTTTATGGGAACGTGAGGAAAAGTCAAATAAATACCCTTGTTTTTTCCACATCCTAGAATACAATGTGATAAATTGGATCTTAATAGGTTGAGTGCATAGAATGAATGGACATTGCTAAACATAGCAATGTTGACAACGAAGTTGGCAACTCTTCTTATTGTTGCTTTGATCGAAACAACCAAACAATTATGCCCCATAACTTAAGCTCCCTCTGCTAAAAGGATACTGTCTGCCACCACATGGACCTCCTTCGAGACTGGAGCAACTTTAATTCAATGTGGTCTTTCGAAATAGGTGAAACCACTATGTTTTGTGTTACAGAATCTGGAGGGCCATTTTGATTGCTGAAGTTTGGTGGAAGTGCTGTCCCTCGAGTTGAGCAGTAACTGCACTTGAGCATAGCTTCTCCACAATTCCCATATTATAACAACACGTTCAGGCTACTTAAGCACACCCGCTATACCACCAGATTGGTAGCATGCTTCACAGATTGGTAGTTGCTTCATTGCAACTGTTCATTGCATGGACAGTCAAGTAGAGCAACTAATGTGCAAATACACCTAACTTTGTCAGTTGTAGCCACCAATCACTTCTGGCAGTTAAGGCTGCTTTTAAAATTTAGCACTTTAGTAGGGAGGCGTTAGAGACTTGAGATCAAATGAACACTCATTCCAAATAGTAGGCTATTGTAGCACGTAGTTGCAGACACAGGCTACTTGAAAATCATTTGTTGTGCTAATAGCAAGCTGGTAATTCCAAGTACAAAATGTGAATGCAAAAATGCAATGGGAAAAAGGATGTACGGTACTTGCCTATAACTGCGTTGACCCTGATAAGGCCAAGAGCCTCTTTTTGCCTATTGGTGGTGGTGTTTTAGAGAAGTGAGTGGCCCATGAGGTTCTTCTCTGTGAACACATGGTGAATCAAAGCCGTTGCAAACTTGCCTGGTCCACCATGGCAATCTGTGCCAGGATCATCTGAATGAGCACTTCTCCAACCTATGTGAAACGGCACATTTAGGTAAATATTAGTGAGGTAGTTTAAGGATTTTAAGCACATTTACACAACAGCCACACTCCAAATAAATCACAGAAATACTGCCTGCTCCAGACCTAAAATGTCAACTAATGTCACTAATAAAAACAACTAAAACTAATGTCATAGCTTGTTATCCTGTTAGGATGCCATGTGCTTCAGAAAAACAAGGATTCACTGAGTACAAAATAAAATAGTAAGTAAACCAAAGCATCGAAAACTTGAATGCAAGTAGCATTTTTAGGATACTTCACATACTTTCGGGCGTCTTCCTAGGACTAAGTATTTTCCAGCCAATTCGTGTCACTAGGTGGTCAATGGCCTAATGGGTAGGGCTGCTATGTTGAGGGAAGTGGGTTAATAAAAATCTGATGGACCTGCTTGGATCTCTGAGTGTGTGACTCAGAGTATGTGCCACTCTTCAATGAACCTCTTTCACGCCATCTTGGGCAACTGCTGCTTGTGTTGGCAAGCAGCAGTAGCAGCTCAAACAGTAAGATAACTGTCGACGTTAATGCGATTACTACTACACATCAGATTCGCTTGCTGTGTCTCAGACCTACTCAGCTGAATGTGTACATAAGACACAAAGGCAGGGTGTGCCAACTGCCCACCTCATTAAATAAATTAATCGACTCGCAAATCAAAGGCTATGCAAAATCGCAAAGGAGGCACTTAATGCTACCAGTTTTACTAAATCTTAAGGAGAATACCTCCCGGCAATACATTCTCCTGGCAACAGTGCATTTGATCATGGTGACGCTAGACGATGAATGGCCAAAGAATTCACCTTTCGCATTTCGCCTGTGGCGTCTCCAGGCTCATTTTGATTCTGAAAACAGATGTCAGTATTAAAATGTGATGCCACGATAACTCAAAAGCAACAATCAAAACATCTACATGGACGATTAGGCCAACATAAATGGATGGATATAAATGACTGATTGAAAACATTAAAGCATGGCTGCTCTTGCCACTAGCAGTGTGAGGTGGGCAAATAAATTATTTTTAATTTCTCTCCAAAATTTTAAAATTATTTTGCTCATCTACTGAACTGTTGTGGCCACATCTTAAAGGTAGCTCGTTTATATAAAACCAGTGTTGCATTTTTTTTTACTCCCCGTCTAACTGCTGCTACTGCAGTTTGCTTACTAAGTATTCCACAGAACTGCTCCACCAACAAACCATTGTTCCAAGCTTATGTCAAAGCGTCATTTAGTCCACAAGGATACGCTCCCCTTTCACTCTCTCTCCTCTTTAGAGTGTGAATTCAAAGCAAAAATAACTTATTGACATAGATGTCTACTTCTATCTCATAAAAAGCCTTGCTAATTTTTGACGTTTGTCGATAACGCCTACATGCCACTGGAAGCACAGTGGGACGACACGGCAAATATGCCCAAGCATCTCGTTCCTTTACTGATTTTCGAACTTAGTTAAATCAATGAGCTACTGAAGGGCCAAAGGCTGAAACTTCACACGATGACGTTATTTTGAATGTTTCATTCCTCTAAAGCAGAACATAGAATCCCACAGGATCTGCCTTTTCCGTGAATATAGAGCGCCTACGCGAAGGCGTTAGCGCGAAGTACTCAATGGCGTCGAAGGGAGATAATGGCTAAAAAAAGTTCACCGCGCGCCTACCGGCGGAAAACAAACCACACATAACCTGATGATTTCACAGCATTCGCTGCCATCAGCCCTTTTTTGTCTCACCCATAACATAGAATCACATATACGCCCTTGCAATTCTTTATTATCGCGACACAGCGCGTGTCTACCGCACGGCGTGTCAGCGGACTCTGGGCACTCGATCCTGAAGCGAACAGCGCCGCAGAATACATTATAACGGCAAAACGCCCCGCGCATATTTTCGCCGATCCCGACACGCCATGTAGTAGATGCACGTCAATGGACGGCGTTGCGCGAACGAAATATACTTGATTACAGTACAGTTGGGATTATTTCACGTCGCATTGTTTCCACCAAAACGGCAAAGCACGAGCGCTCATTAATAAGGCTAATTTCAATCGGTGCTGGAACACCGTACCAAAAAAAACGTGGCGCACACAACATGCCCTGTTTCAGCTGGCTCCACATAGCTGCCCACCAAAACGGCAGAGCACGAGCGCTCATTAATAAGGCTAATTTCAATTGGTGCTGGAACACCGTACGAAAAATCGTGGCGCGCACAACATGCCCTGTTTTAGCTGGATCCACACAGTTGCTCACCAAAACGGCAGAGCACGAGCGCTCATTAATAAGGCTAATTTCAATCGGTGCTGGAACACCGTACGAAAAATCGTGGCGCGCACAACATGCCCTGTTTTAGCTGGCTCCACACAGCTGCTCACCAAAACGGCAGAGCACGAGCGCTCATTAATACGGCTAATTTCAATCGGTGCTGGAACACCGTACCAAAAATCGTGGCGCGCACAACATGCCCTGTTTTAGCTGGCTCCACACAGCTGCTCACCAAAACGGCAGAGCACGAGCGCTCATTAATAAGGCTAATTTCAACCGGTGCTGGAACACCGTACCAAAAATCGTGGCGCGCACAACATGCCCTGTTTTAGCTGGCTCCACATAGCTGCTCTACGTCGCCGCAAGCGCGCTGTGAAGTTAAATCAGGGCAAAACTTCATGCTCAATATAACAAATCTAGTGCTGCACAACCAATTCTCGCAACGGAAGGATAGTACTGGTAATGAAAACGAGCACAGAAGCGCGTGGAAGACACGCACGGGCTCTGTACGCCCTTTTGCTGAAAGCGTCGCAATGAACGAGCAAGTGGAATTCGAAACACTCACTCACCTTCGATTTGGCTGAGTCGGAGGCGATCATGGTGATCTTCGAGGCAACGTGTAGCCCATAAACAGCGAGCAACAGATTGAAATATACCAAAGATGTCACAACGAGGCAAACGGCACAGAAAACGCAGCAAACTCATCACGCAACCCGCACACATACCGCCGCACGCACAAAGTTCTGGAATGCGCCAAAGAGTCAACAGCGCAAGCGCGATTCACACAAAAACGCGCATACAAATCCATAATTTCACAGACATGAATTGCAATATTTATTAACAAATCCTGTAATATAAAGGTATTTGTTAACAATTTATGTGGTTTGCAGGAGTATGAAAGTTTTCTGCCTAGCTTTCTTGAGGAACTATTTTCTTTATCGCGGTAACGCAGTGCGCCGGCCGGGCACGTACGGAGCGCGCGGGAAATAGTGCAAAATTCAAACGTCGCAAATGTCGCGCCCTGTGTGCGCGCACAGTTTTCATCGTTTGTATTAAAAAGAAATATTTATTTTAATACGTGAAGCAACCGGCGCGAAATAAACTACGGACGAACAACGTACACAATTGCCGCTGTTCGTGCTTGTTAGTTTGACATCATGACAAACGGTAGACAGCATGCCGTCCCATTGATTAAACATTTGTACCTGTGCTTCTGCGCTATGATTTGCCACCGGCAAAGTATAACAGCGTAGATTGTGCGTGGTGGCCAAGCAGTTTCCCAGCACACTGGCCAGCACCCCGTCTCTACGTGTTACAGAAAAGACCTAGGCTTTCATGTAAAATATGGACACCACGTCGCAGAGATCACCCAAACTTGTTTCATTCTATTGTGCGCTAAGGGCTGCCAACTAAACGAAACGCACTCTTTAAAAACATATTTGTTGATTATGCTTACATACTACTTTTCCCACCATCTTGCCCATATTGAACATGGAGGCAATGCCGTTTTCTGACACAGACAGGGCACTGGCCACTTACAATAGAAGCCGATGGGAATCCAGGAGGTGCCCAATCATTGGTCATTGGTCACTGCTTGTTGAGACGTTTGTCTTGTGCTCCAATTTTGTGTCTATATATATATATATATATATATATATACACAGGGTGGTCATCTTGAAGTCTTACGGAATTTTTAGAAATCGCCTGTGGCAGGTAGCATAATTCTTATCATTGAGCTGGGTTAAGCGATGAGGCGGACATTAGTAGCACGCGCAATCGAAACATAGATTCGACTAATTAAGAAGAAATCACTAATTAACTTCTTATTTTATTACTTTACGACACATATTGGGATTTACGAATTTGAGCGGGTGAGCTTGTCAGGCGATGTATCCACTTGGAATGAATTTCCAGAATGACACCAATTTGGAGATATGCGCCATCAAACTCGCCGTAAAAATGCACTATTGTTACTCTTACTTTGTTACCAAAATGCTGTTTTATTCATTAAAGCACAAATGTAACTAAAACGCCCATGTATTTCGTCCCACACTTTGGGCAATAATATCTCGAAACTGGTGTTATCCTGGAAATTCATTTTAGGTGGATGCGCCTTGCAAACTCACCGGCTACAATTCATATATTGCAATATGTGTCGTAAAATAACTAACTAAGTTCATTAGTCATTTTTTTGGTAATTATTAGAATATTAGTTTCAATTTCTTGTGTTACTAATGTCCGTTTCTTCGAATAACTAAGCTAAGCGATAAGAATTATGGTGCCTAGCTGCTACAAGTGATGTTTAAAAATTTTCGTAACTTTCTTGCACCAACACTTAAATATATGCAAATTCCACGTAGCTGGACAGAACCAAGGTAATGTTTTTTGCCGTCACTTACAGATACTCAATTTTTTATTGCGATAGCAATTATATGGACACTCCAAAGCAGATTTCTGCCGTCGCCGTCGCCGTCGCCGTGAGGTTCCGTATGACGTCAATGGAGATGAAATCGTCGCCGCGCGGTAAGTGGTTCTTGAGGGAAAGGGAAAGGTTGGCGCTATCTTCTGCAGCCCTTGAGGGAGCACGGCTCAGCGCCAATCGCCGCGCGCCGCCGAACGCTGTATGTGCGAGTGAAAGGGCGCGAGGGACGCGCGCTGTCACGGGGAGTGAACGCACGACGGAGAACAAACGCGCGTTCTGTGCCGTGCTCCCTTAAGGGCTGCAGAAGTAGGCGTCTCTTTCCTCCTTTACAATCACCATATATGTAGAGCAAACGCGCCTTCTTCCGACGCACGAAAGGCCGTGGGAGGGGGGGGGGGCAGGGAAAGGAGGCGACGTTTAGCTGCGGCACCAAGTGCCTATTTATATCAGAGGCTCCGGCAACAGTCACCAACGCCGCACGCATTTTGTGCGAACGCGGGCAAAACGCCGACGGCGTCGACAACAGTGCTGTGTGTTGCCGGTGCTGCTGCATGTCCAAGTTTGTACAGCGGATAAAACTACTATCCTTGCTCTCTACTAAGTTGCTATCGCAATTGATGCTTCACCTTTCGGGTGAAACTGCGACAACTTTTTTTGCATTAGATAAGTAATTAGATAATAATTATAAATAATAATTATTATTCAATTAATAATAAATAAATAGCTTCTCGGATATTAAATTTAGATGAAAAGTGTCAATCAGAAAATTATAGAGCAACAGGAAAAAACTCCCGATACAGCTTCTGTTGCCCAATACGTGGTACATAAAAGTGTTTTCCGAGCGTGAAAGAAGCCCGCGGATACACGCATAGTGCCTGTAGCGGTTAGTTTTGCGACAATTTTGCGTGTATTCGCGGGCTTCTTTCACGCTCGGGAAAAAAAGAAAAAAAAATCACTTTTCTGTTGCACGTATTGAACAATAGAAAGCCGTATCGGGAGTTTTATTGCGATAGCAATTATATGGACACTCAAAAGCAGATTTCTGCCGTCGGCGTCGCCGTCGGCGTCGCCGTCGCCGTCACCGTCGCCGTCGCCGTGAGGTTCCGTATGACGTCATTTGGAGATGAAATCGTCGCCGCGCGCCGAACGCTGTATGTGCGAGTGAAAGGGCGCGAGGGGCGCGTCTTTCACGGGGAGTGAACGCACGGCGGAGAACAAACGCGCGTTCTGCGCCGTGCTCGCTTAAGGGCTGCAGAAGTAGGCGTCTCTTTTCTCCTTTACAATCACCATATATGTAGAGCAAACGCGCCTTCTTCGGACGCGCGAGAGGCCGTGGGGGAGGGGGAGGGAAGGGAGGCGACGTTTAGCTGCGGCACCAAGTGCCTATTTATATCAGAGGCTCCAGCAACAGTCACCAACGCCGCACGCATTTTGAGCTAACGCGGGCAAAACGCCGATGGCGTCGACAACAGTTCTGCGTGTTGTTGCTACCAAAGCCGCTCACCTTACTTCGTATGACATTGCTGTGTTGCTATCGCATTCATTGCTTGCGCCCTTAGGGCGAAACTGTGACATTTTTTAGTGGCAGAAGCGTCGAGTGCCATTTGTTCTTTGGACAGTACTACCGGTTCACCTCCTGAGATGATCAGGAGGTGAAAATAAATCGAAAAAAAATAGTACAGTACAAAATTCACGAATTTCATTATAGATGTGATATCAGAGCATAATTTTAGCTATAAGTTGAGTTACTGAAGTGTCTGGAATAATTAGAATTAATTAGCTGAGACGACCGGGGACGCAAACCAAGTAAATCAGAAAAAAAGAAAAATAATGGTTCAGTTCAGAATTCATGACTTTCATTATAGATATGATATCAAAGCATAAGTTTTGTTGCCAGCTGACTTGCTGAAGTGTCTGGAATAATTATAACTAATTAGCTGAGCCGAGATTAAAAATAAATTAGGAAAAAAAATAAAAAAGTAATACAGTGCAAAATCCATCGGTTTCTTGAGAGACATGATATCAAAGCATAAGCTTAGTTCAAGTTGAGTTACTGAAGTGTCTGGAATAATTACAATTCATCAGGAATCAATTATTACTGCTTACCAAAGCACAGAACACCAACGCCGGGATGCGAGTGCCAAAAAGAAACACCTAAGTCAAAGTTTAAGGTTGCCTACTCTTTTAAGCATGAAATGCTTTTAGCTCCCGTTGTCGGCGATCTTCAAGTGACCTTGAGCCAAAAGTCAAAGCTCGTATCCGGGCACTCAAAACGAGAACATGCCGGCAAGTTGAAAATGAAATTTAGTCACCCGTAGGCATGAGTACAACTGTGGTATGGACGTAGAGTGCAATATAACGTACCGTACATGCAATACATTGTACTTGATATAAACAAAACATATGAGCAAACAAAATAGTAAATGGTGTCTGCTTGACACTGGCTTTGCCACACATCAAAAACCACTATGACAAGCTGCGAGAACAAAACGAGATCATCCGAGCAACCAGTCAAACTTGAAAAAATGCAGTCTCTGGCACAAATCCTTTACTAAACATGCTAGTGACTCTCCAAACAAATTACAAAAAAATATTGCTTGCGAGTTCTGCCCAATGTTTCTTGACAAGCTGTAACTTCTATTACGCTGAAGTTTTGTCATTTTCAATAGCGACGTTCAAAAGGCAGATAGATACAGGCGTAGCTAAAGTGGGCCCATCCTGGAGGCATTGCAAAAAGGGTCCAAGATCAATGGCACCCCTTTCATGTGGGCCGATCCTGGAGGCAGTGCAGAAAGGGTCCAAGCTCAATGTCACATCCCCTGTGGGCACGGGGACCTGTAACGCTTCTTTGAACTGCCCCTGTCATACGTGGGACCCAAAGAGACAAAATCAACAGCTCTTCCTCTGTCGAGAAAATGGAGTGTCTTATAAAAATGAGTATTGATATGTTGTTGGCATATTGTTGAGGAATTGTTGACACAATATCCTTTCAATAATGCCTCAATAGTTATTGAACGTACAGAACAATACCTCAACAATAAAGTTGTTGAGCGCTTCACAACAGTAAAGTCATTGACTAATTGTTGTTGACATATTGTTGAATAAAGTTGAGTATTATTGAGAATTGTTGAGCAATATTGATATTGAATATATATCTGAACGCAAAGCTTGTCGCCCTAAGCATCTTACGTAAGCAAAGGCATATCTTACGTAAGCAAAGCTTGTCGTCCGATTCTAGTAAGCGAAGCTTGTCGTCCGATTCTAGCGTGACGGCTTCCGAAGCCCAGGCGAAACGTCAGCGAAGAGCCGCCGACCCTGAATTTAGGGCAAACGAAGCGGAACGCCTGCGGCAGCGTCTTGCCACAAGCTCCCCCAGTTACGACTTGAGAGATAGGCCTTTCGTTAGAGTTATGTGACACTCTATATATTTAGTGGTGGTTAAATGAACAATAAAACAATATATATGTGTAAAACACATACACGCCTATGCGTGTGTGTTTCAGACATATATTCAATGTCAATATTGCTCAACAATTCTCAATAGTACTCAACATTATTCAAGAATATGTCAACAACAATTAGTCAATGATTTTACTGTTGTGAAGCGCTCAACAACTTTATTGTTGAGGTATTGTTGTGTACGTTCAATAACTATTGAGACATTATTGAAAGGATATTGTGTCAACAATTCCTCAACAATATGCCAACAACATTTCAATAGTCATTTTTATAAGGGACGTCGCCTTCGTTGACGCTGCGCAATACGCAGCTTCCAATCACTTTGTTTCGGTGGCTACCTCGCTGCGGGGGGAGCTGCTGACGTCGCTTACGCTTAAATATACGAACGCCGACAAAGCCGAACAGGTGGCCGTAGCCATCGCCATGGCCACCACGAATCGTTCCACTATCTTCACAGATTCGCGAGCTGCCACCAGAGCATTCATGAAAGGCTCGGTATGCAAGGAAGCCGCTCGCGTTCTCTCTGCTGCATCTTGGACAGGCAAAAAGCACTTAATCTGGTTCCCCGGTCCCATAGGCAGCGATGCTCATGAAGCCGTTCCCAACGCCAACGAACTTGCACACTTCCAGGCGCGAGGTCTCACTCGCCGCGCCGGAAGTGGGCAATCGGAGGCCGGGGGAGGGCAGTGGCAAAGGGACACTCTTCTCACTTTTGATGAGGTCTGCAAGCACTATCAACTGGGGCGTCGGAAGTTTCCGCTTCCCAACCCACACCTAAACAGACCACAGGCAATCACCCTGCGAATGCTGCAGACGGGGACTTATCCGTCTCCATTTATTTATTCAAAATTTATAGAAGGCATCGATCCGGGATGTCCGCGCTGCGGACATCCCAGCTGCACTCTTAAACACATGCTCTGGCAGTGCCTAGATTTGCGCGGGGGCTCAGGGTCTCCCTCTTCGGAGGAAGACTGGCTCCGGCTCGTCACCAGCTCCGCCAAGGAAGAGCAGCTCAGAGCTGTCCAGAGAGCCCGCGAGATCGCCGAGATACTCAACCTCCCGGCTCCATCGTGGGTGCGGCCCACAGACGATGTCCCCTAAGGGGGACACTCATCGTCTTCTTAGGACCAAAATAAAAGTTATTGTCTGTCTGTCTGTCTGTCTGTCTAT